>NC_054708.1:9379629-9624629 GCF_016097555.1 Gigantopelta aegis | reverse complement strand
TACCTGGTACTGTCAAAGACCATGATATGTGCTGTCCTGTCACCAACTGAGATATTTCCTATTTTAATTATCCATTAGTTTTTTTAACTCTGGTGTGTGTGTGTGTGTGTGTGTGTGTGTGTGTGTGTGTGCCCTCCAATATTTCCCATTCCAACTACCACTTCACAACTGCTATTTTCATATACTAAGCTACGTGTGCTTCTTTTCTCTCAGTTATGTTCTTCAAGTCAGTGTACTTAAACGTATGTAACCATTAAATTTGTTAAACCAGAACCATTATTGTGTGTGCTATAAATTATTGTCCCTGCCTCTTGACCTCTGCAGTTAGGATCACACAGTTAAATCACTGTGGTGGTCCAATCAAACAGTCAGGTAACAGCTGATTCAGTGGCCATAGTGTAGAAAGAGAATACTGGAGACCACAGTTCTCTGCTTTGTGCTTTAATATCTTCAGACACACTGAAGTAATCACTTCAAAGAGATCAGTAATTAGTTATGACTGTCTAATGGCTTAGGAACACTCCAGTTGTAAGTTGGGACAGTAAACACACAACCAGTATCAGTGGTGTTAAAGTTAAAGTTTGTTTTGTTTAATGACACCACTAGAGCACATTGATTTATCAATCATCGGCTATTGGATGTGAAACATATGGTTATTTTGACATATAGTCTTAGAGGAAACCTGCTACATTTTTTCCATTACTAGCAAGGAATCTTTTATATACACCATCTCACAGACAGGATAACACGTACCATGGCCTTTGATATACCAGTTGCAGTGCACTGACTTTAATGAGAAACAGCCCAATAGGCCCACAGATGGGGATTGACCACTGGGCTACACCCCCCCCCCCACCCCCCCATCCCTCAGCATCAGTGGTGCAGTCATTAAGCAATCGACTTACGCCTAGTAGGTACTGGGTTCGCATCCGGGTACCAGCTCTCATCCAGAGTGAGTTTAATTACTCAGTGAGTAGGTGTAAGACCACTACACTGACTTCTCTCTCATTAACAACTAACCAATAACCCACTGACCTGGACAGACAGACAGCCCAGATATAACTGAACTGTGGTGTGTGTGCCCAGGAAAGCATGCTTGGGCCGTAGCCAGATATTAGCATGGAAATAGGTAAAAAGAAATTTAAAAAGTTGGGATAGCTATATATGTTATCTGGTATGGAAAATAAGGAGTGATGATTTAACATGGATTAAACTATTTGTAATGTTTACATTCAACAAGCCACTGTCTGGCAAATATCATGTTTTAGCCATAAAAGACTAATGCTTTTAAAAGGGTGATGTAACAGAATAATTGTTTAGGCAAAACAGTCACGTCACATAATATTGATTGATTTGATTGTTTTCTATTAATAATTACTTTTCTACTAATTAAAGTCATGCGCCAAACAAACCTGCACTTTTATGTACTAGTTTTGTTTACATAATACCTGTACTTCTAAATACTAGTTTTGTTTACATAATACCTGTACTTCTAAATACTAGTTTTGTTTATGTCCTAAGTGTGTGTTAATAAATGAATGTCAGTAACTGAAGACCACAAATATATCTTTATGATCATCTAATTTAGAGTTTTTACACAAATGATTTTAATGTTGGTGGAAAGGGGTGGGGGTGGGGGGAGAGGAGTTAATATTTGAGATCAAATAAAGATGTAAATGGTCAGAATAGTTGGTCATAACAAAATGTCTAAACTGTGATCTCTGTATGTAATGTAGGCTATTTTATACCACCCTATTTGTACAATAAAAATATCATTTGACTGACAGAAAGTAATATAGACAGGCTGCTACACAGTATGCTGTTTATTTGTTTACAGAAAACAGCTGTGTTGTGATCTTATCTCTAATGCAATTGTTATGTCTGTAAATATCGTAGTATTTTCCAAAAATACCAAAATGCACAACACAGAAATCTGGCATGACAATTCACTGATGTATAATATAAATAAATAAATAAATAAATA
This sequence comes from Gigantopelta aegis, assembly GCF_016097555.1. Lineage (NCBI taxonomy): Eukaryota > Metazoa > Mollusca > Gastropoda > Neomphalida > Peltospiridae > Gigantopelta > Gigantopelta aegis. Next base: position 9,622,645 of record NC_054708.1, on the reverse strand, counting down.
AATAAATAAACAAACAAACATGTAAACAGATAAGTTAATAAATAAATAAATAAATAAATAAATAAATAAATAATAAATAAATAAATAAATAAATAAATAAATAAATAAACAAACAAACAAACATGTAAACAGATAAGTTAATAAATAAATAAATAAATAACGAAACAAACAAATTAAACAAATAAACAAACAAACATATAAAAATAATATACCATCTGAAAAATTATTTGTATAGAGGTGCTAAGTATTATTAACCTTTCTTCTATTTGCATAACTAAACGATAACATAAAAATATTACACATATGTGGAAAGAGCATTTTGACTACACATACGTGGAAAGAGCATTTCCACTACACATACGTGGAAAGAGCATTTCCACTACACATACGTGGAAAGAGCATTTCCACATCATGCAGCATGTAGTTGTGATGTTCTCTAACTATTACTTAAACACCTTGAAGGTGTAGCTACAAACTAGCTCAGCTCTATGTTACTAATGTAAACACTCACCTTGCCCTGGGGTCAGGGAGTGGGTATGCTGGAAATGCCCCGATATTTGCATACTGGTATGCATGCAGAATACTCCACATTTTTGCAAACTTCGCACACAACTTTTGCAAAGTTTTCCACAAGTTTTTTTGTTTGTTTGTTCTCTCTCTTTTTCTTTATCTCTTTGATATGTGGCAGCTCTGTAACAACTACCTCTGTAACGGTCTCATAGTTTCCTGGCCCTCCATCACCACAAACTCCACATGAGTATTATAACGAAACAGAAACACAGTGTCAGCCGGCTCGGGGTTCACACATAACGTTTAGTGGCACAAATGGATGTGACTATGTGATTAGAGGCAGCAACGGATCTCACTGTGTGTTAAGTCAGCCTACCTCACCAACAGAAATAAACACAGGTCCATATGTCGAGGTAATTCTTCCCTCTTGCAAACGGATGAATAACTTTCACTTTTTTTTTTTTTGGTTGCTACACAGAACTCTACTCCAGTGACCGATGGAACTCTGGGAGTTAAATGTGAATCAAGTTAGCTAGCTGTATGCTGGAGCTCCTGAGGATGTATATGTATACACTCACACACGTTAGGGTTTTTTGTTGTTGTTTTTTGTTACACGGAACTCTATTCCAGTGACCGATGGAACTCTGGGAGTTAAATGTGAATCAAGTTGTATACTGAAGCTCCATAGGATGTGTATGTATATACTCACACACGTTAGGTTTTTTCCTTTTTACATTCACACACGTTAGGGTTTTGGGTTGTTTTCTCCAGTGACTGACTCAACTCTCAGTTAAAGTGAATCAAGTTAGCTAGCTGTATAGCTGTCTAGGATATACATGTATACACTCACACACACACCACCACCAGACATAAAGTGGAGCAATATTCCTTGATGGGCAGCTAGCCGTTATGATAGGACCCGGTCCAAGAGCAGGCCGTAAATCAGAGTGGCTCAAGAGCACATCAGTGGGTAAACAGTTGTAGCAGCGGGCAATCGTAAATTAAAATCATCGTCTTCCATTGATCTCCTGTGATTTGTTTCAATACAGGTGCAGTGCCCATTGGAGCCGCTCACAACACAAAATGCCACCGTTTGGATGGGTTACTGTACCAAACGAGTTTGGATGGGTTACTGTACCAAACAAGTTTGGATGGGTTACTGTACCAAACAAGTTTACTGGTTCATATTATTAACCTCACATCCATTCAAGGGTGTTATTAATAGTCATTTATGGCTGGAAGTAAATGTGTTACTGTTGCACGTTACTGTACCAAAGAAGCACCATTTGTTATTACAGTAAACACACTTCCATTCAAGGGTGTTATTAACAGTCAATAGTAAATGTGATATAGTTCCACATCACTGTACCAAAGGAGTACCAATTCATATTAACTGCACATCCATTCAAGGGTGTTATTAATAGTCACTTGTTCCACATTACTGTACCAAAGAAGTACCAATTAATATTAATGTAAGGATATTATTAATAGTCATTTATGGCTGGAAGTGAATGTATTACAGTTCCACGTTACTGTACCAAAGACGTACCGATTCATATTAAACACATCCACACAAGGATTATTACATTATATTTCCAGGTTACTGTACCAAAAACAGTACTTATTTATATTAACCACACATCCTTTCAAGGATATTATTAACTGTCACTTGTAAATGTGTTACAGTTCCACGTTACAGTACCAAAGAAGTACTGACTTATATTAACCACACATCCTTTCAAGGATATTATTAACTGTCACTTGTAAATGTGTTACAGTTCCGCGTTACTGCATGTACGAAAGAAGCACCAATTTATACTAACCACACAACCATACAAGGGTATTATTAACAGTCACTTGTGGCTTGCAGTAAATGTGTTACAGTTCCGTGTTACTGCATGTACCAAAGAAGCACCAATTTATATTAACCACACATCCATATAAGGATATTATCAATAATCACTTTTGACTGTTACAGTTCCATGTTATTGTACCAATTCAACTTAACCTCCCATCCATACAATGGTATTATTAATTGATACTTGTAGCTTGCAGTGAATATGTCACTGTTCTACATTACTGCACCAAAGCAGCACCAAATCACATTAACCACTTTCACGCAAGGATTATTATTAACAGTCACTTGTAGCATCCAGTAAATAAAAGTGCAATTGTTTTTGAAATTTCTCGATGGAACTGAATTTGTCTGCGAGATACCGGACCAAGTGATTGCGACTGTTTGAATGACACTGGTACACAGCGGAGAAGGACGACCCGTTAGTAATAAAACAGACCAGTCTTAGACAGGGCTGTAACCGTTATTTGTTCGTCCCGGTAACAAATGTATAATCGGTTGAACTCTTGGCTTTACAGCTACAACTCCAGTACACGAAATCACTTTTCAACAGTTTATTTACACAGCTAAACATGAAAAATTTGAAGAATCAAAATCAGAACCAGCCAATTTTTAAAAATCAATTATTGATATAACATAAAATAAAAAAATCAATCCTGATACAGGTTGGTTTAAAAAAACACAAATTCTTTGATGAGTGAACTGGAATCCAAAATTGCTTGCATGACTAGAATTTTTTATGATGATTTTTTTTTTTTGTATCCAACAGCAAAACATCCACCAAACCAAAATAGGAGAATTAATTTTACTCCAGAGTATAGTAATGAATGGCCACACTCAAATCACAGATTAACCTGATTGTTAGTGTTATTAAATGACACACTGATCTCACATTAACCAGATTGTTAGTGTTATAAAATGACACAATGATCTCACATTAACCAGATTGTTAGTGTTATAAAATGACACAATGATCCCACATTAACCAGATTGTTAGTGTTATAAAATGACACACTGATCCCACATTAACGGAACTGTTCAGAATTATAACGTAGCCTGATCCGGGAGGTGACTTATCTTTGAACGTATCCTCGGAACTGCCCTGGGCTTGATTCCCATCTGTAATTTACCGGGTCAATCTCTACATATGCTGTTCTTGATTTACTCCAATATGATCACTGACCTGATGCGCCACATCGTTTAATTGGCATGGTGGTCACACATTGACGAGCTATTTAGAACGAGCCACAGCCTCCACAGGTTAAAAGTGATCAATTATTAGTACGTTTTGTGTGTGTGCTTGTTAACTCCACTACATTCCATTCAAGTCGAGCTCAATCCATTCAAGTCGAGCTCAATCCATTCAAGTCAGCTCAATCCATTCATCTCCTTCAACCACCGGTCGTTGTTCTTTGCCAGTCATACAACAGTTACATTTCTTTTACGATAACTCTCTGCACAGGAAAGTATAAACTCATCTCTTTCACTAGATGCATGCTCAGTTACTAAAATCTTTTTACGATAGCTCTCCACACAGGAAAGTATAAACTCATCTGTTTAACTAGATGTACGTGTGCTCAGTTACTAAAATCTTTTTACGATAACTCTCCACACAGTATATAAACTCATCTGTTTAGCTAGATGTGTGCTTGGTGTATCAACAGTTTTCAGAGCTGATATTAATTTTGTAAGCAGACTAAGGTATTTCAGTGAAACGGCCACGAAAGTCCTCCAGTATGCTAGAATACACTTTTTCCTTCCTCTCCATCACTTTGTGCCAATTTTATCGGACATTCCAGCATGGCAGAAGTTTTTATAACTGGGCAGAATGGCAGTGTTAAGAGGAATCGTGGCCCCTTTGACACAACCAGCAACATATGCCGCGGTACCAGTGCAGCATGCATTGAACACTTGGATAATTGTGACCACGCGGTACAAGAGAGAAATATTTATACTCATGTGTGTGTGGAATTTTATCTCACACTGAATTGATCTCTGCACACTGGGGTCAATCCATTGTGGGCACCTCTCAATTTTTCATCGAAAACAAAATACAACTGGAGTAAATTGAAAACAAAAGAAGTGTATTCAAAGTCCGCTGGTTAAGAGGTGAACGGTGTGTCCAGTTGTGTAGATGTGAAAACAATTCAAACAGCACAAGCTGTCGAAGGTATTAAAGTTAACACCTTAACACATGCATTACATTCTAATTATCATTTCAATTCCATCCATCATTGGCTGTTAGATGTCAAACATTTGGTAATTTGGATATATAATCTTAGAGAGGAAACCCGCTACATTTTTTTCCAAATGCGAATATAAATTTACTTTTCTTTAATTTATTTAAAATTATTCATTCTGAATCACAATAATTTTTGCATATATGAATGAATAATTGAATGAATACTTGAAGGAAGGAAGGAAGGAAGGAAGGAAGGAAGGAAGGAATGGAAATAAATTAATTAATGTTTAACAACACTCCCACACTAGATAAGAAGCCAGCTGTTATGATGGCAATGATGACTGCATTTTCAGGTTTGCCAGGTTTGCAAACGAAGTATACTGTAGTATTAAATTAAAAAGTAACACCTCTGAGATCGACTCTAGATCAATAATCAGTTATGAGACTCTGCTAGCTCTGTTCACTGTGACCGAGAGAGACTCACACACACACATATTCACACCCACTGCGAGCTTTGTCCGAGTTATGATTCATCTACTATAATCACTGCTACTTTCATATCCCTGCCGGGGTCAATATTCCGCCCTGGGGCTGGATCCAGTGATTGTTCTCAAACTGCATGCGTGTCGCATGTCACAACTAACAAATGTTATTGTTTGGTGAATCAGGAGTGAAAAAAATAACAACAATCACATATTTGTGTGCTGTCTGATCACACAGGTGCAATAAATACCTGGAAATTAATTTATCTTCAGTGAGTGGAATTCGGGATGCTATAATTAAAAAAAATTCACTTATTTGTGTGCATTCTAAAAACACAGGTACAATAAATATTTGAACATTAATTTATTTTAACTTAGTGGAATTCATGCTGCAATAATTTTAGAACATTTAAAATCACTTATTTGTGTGCAGTCTGAAAACACAAGTGCAATAAATACTTGGAAATTAATTTATCTTAACTGGGTTGAATTCATGATGCTATAATGTTTAACATTTTTAATTCACTAATTTGTGTCTGAACACACAGGTATAATTTAATACTTGAAAATTTATTTATTTCAGCTGGATGGAATTTATGAATATAAAATTTAAAAAATACATTTAAATTACTTATTTGTGTGTGGTCTAAAATACATGTATGTGGGGGAAATAAATACAAGATTAAAAATGAATGTATCCTTACTGGGCCATATAGTCATGGTAATATAATTAAACAAAATGATAATAAAATGATTTTTTGTAAAGTCTACCTTCTTAAACTTTTAACAAATTCAATGTATCTGTTTAAATGGCAAAATGCTTTGTACATATAATAAGGAACTGCAGTTTTCTTCTTAGTGACATTTACCTAGTGATACAACACCAACAAATGAAAAATCTAAATGTCAATAAGTCGGACTGCATGTACATGGGTGCAAACTAAAATAAATTGCCTTTCACTGTTTATAATGCACAATATAAAATCATTTTAATGCATAACATAATTTTAAAATATGGTTGCCAAGACAACAAAATTGCTATCTTCAAAGGGAAAGAAACAATAGATATCTAGTCACATATTTTGTTTGTTTTTAAAAGAAAATATTTAACATTGCCATATTTTTCTTTTATATATATGTACATGTATACAGATTAAACACTTAGAAAATATATATAGAGATTTTATTCTTTTTTTTAAACACTGTTGTAGCCAGAGGCTATGATACTGCTACAGACGTGTGCTACTAATTTACCCACAACTTGACGTTAGTTAAATTTCCTGACATGCTGTGCTCTAACCATGTTAATCTGACATGTCTTTTAATCAGGCCACTCTAACCGAAAGACTTGAGTTATATTTTTCAATAACGTGGTGAGACAAGATGGCGCTTGGTTAAAATCACGCCAGACTGGCGGCCAATAATGAAGTGTGTGCGACGTGATCCCAGCCTGACCGAGGTGTTAATCATATCGGGGGAAACTCCAATCCTGCCAAGACCTTTTCATCAATATAGGTAGTTATTAGCGCAACTCGACTGGAAAACGTGTATCAAAATATACACTTTGTTGAGTAAACTCTGCCACAATAAAAGTAATCAATCCCAATAACGGATGACAAAAGATTTTTTTTTCTTTCTTATGCAGTATGGTGTGTGCGTCAGGATCAAGCTGAGTGACACTCACACCGTGCAAGCTGTCGCTAGCGGAGCAAGTCGACCCGAATGGAACATCCTTTTCACAATCAAGTCTTATGATGGGATTTTTTTTAACTCACAGAAACCAATTTAATCTTTACTGCCATAAGGCTGATATTTTGGCCTGTTACAGAGATGATTTCATGAGATGGATGTGTGTGGCGGTGGTGGTGGCAGTGGTGGTGGTGGTGACAATGGTGGTGGTGGCGATGGTGGTGTCTGCGGTGGTGGTGGCTGCAGTAGTAGTGGTGATGGTGGTGGTGGTGGTTGCGGTGGTGATGGTGGTGGAGGTGGTGATGGTGGGTGGATGGGGCATGGGGTGGACTGAACTACAGTGTATTAAGAATGTATTTAAATTATATTTTGTGTGAGGAAGAAAATGGATAAAAATTAAACTGATCCAAACCATTATTTGTGGAAGAGTCCATAATATTCAATCTATGATACTGACTATTTTAGAATTGGTATCTTATTGAAATAATAGTTGGTTGGAACAGAAAAATAAAACTCCAGTCTTTTTTAAAGTCCTCATGGAAATTGTGAAAATGCTTCATCCAATAACACTTCTTGTGCAATCCCCCCCCCCCCCCCCACATCTAGCATTTCAACTGAAAATTCTAGCAATTCAACCGAAAACTCTAGCACTTCAACTGAAAACTCTAGCTTCACCTATTACAGCAGACACAGTGCAAATTATTTATTCAAGATAAGGAGGTTTAAAAAAACCCACAAACCCCCCCCCCCCCCCCATATTATCAGTTAATAAGACGACCTTGAGAGGTTTTGAGTTTTGTTTATGAAAGCCGATAAACTCATCTGACGGTAACCTGCAGCAGCTAGTTCATGCATGATTTACTTTAACTATCAAAACATTTCTCCTAATTAAAACACACTGCTGTTGTTTCAACCCAATACACTTTTGAACCACTCCTGGAGATGGACAAATGGTGCGCATTCAAGAGAACTTCAACCTTCATATCAAATGTAATTTTTTAATTAATTTTTTTCTCAAAGTTTTATAATCTGCAGACATTAGGGTTTTGACTGGGATAATGTTTGGGTTTCGTCTTCTACCCAGATTTGTCCAGGTGCTGATTGATGGTTGTGAATATACTGCTGCGCACAAAGAATGACTTGTAGATGAGCACAAACCTGTTATCACCGCCCATGATTAATTGATATATGGTCATGGCCACAGTTCATTATTTATGACGTGTGTGTCTGTGTGTGTGTGTGCCAGGATTTGAGATTTTTGTTAAAGAAGTTTCTTAACTTGATCAGAGAAATTTGCCCCCCACCCCCCGAAATAATTTTTAAAAACCACCCCAAAGAAACAAACAAAAAACCAGAAAAAAAGAAGCAAAAAACATTTTAACTTTTTTTTTTTTTTTTTAAATCACCATCATTACTGAAAATGTCCATAGAATATAAATACCAGTGTTTTTAATTGTGTATAACTGAATTTGACTATTTATATTTTTTGCTTAATACTGTTGAGATTTCTTGAGAAATCCTTAAAAGATAAAAAGCATATTTGCAATGCTACATACACATGCAGCATAAAAAAAGCACTTGTAAAAAAAAAAAAAACCATGTCAATAAATACACTTATAGTAAAAAAACACAAAAAAAACCCACACTTGTAAAATTGTAGTTATACATACACATGTAACATCAAATAAAGTTCCAAGTTATTACAGATCATTAATTTTGCCATTTTCTGGCAGCAACTGGTCATTTTTTTCACTGTGATTTGTTATTTATTACCTTGTTACATAAAGATTCCATTAAAACCAAATGGGTATTTAGACTTCCTGGCAGCAGCTATGAAAACAAAACTTTTATTACTGGCTACACTTGTGTGTGTTTATAACTTGTACTGTGTAACACATCAACTGCAACCTTGTAAAACTTCATGTTTATTTTTCTTGACAGCCTATTTTTAAATTACAAGATCGTAGGATCAATTCCCACTCGATGAATGAAAACTTAAAGTTGCACATATACAGACACAAAATAAAATAGTCAAGATTAATTATATGACTAAATAAAACTTTGTTTTGTTTAACAACACCACTAGAACACATTTATTTATTTATCATCAGCTGTTGGATGTCAAACTATGGATAATTTTTAACTCATAGTCTTAGAGGAATTTGCTACATTTTTCAGTTAGTAGCAATAGATCTTTTATATGTATTTTCACCTATACACAGGACAGCACATACCACAGCTTTTGATATATCAGTTATGATGTACTGGTTGGAATGGGGAAAAAGCCCAATTAGAGAATGGGTCCACTGAGGTGGTTCAAACTCAATGAACGAACGAACGAACGAACGAACGAACGAACGAACGAACGAACGAACGGACGAACGAATGGACAAACGGAACGGACAAACGAACGGACAAAAAACAAACAAATAAATGAATGAAAGAATGTTTAGCATCACTCCAGCACAAAAATACGTATCAGCTATTGGGGGTCTGTCAAAGGACCCCCTCAGCGCATAATCATTCTGGATCCTTTAAATCGTTTGACATTAGACATAATATCCCACCAGCAGAAAAACAAAAATGCCTTCAATACACTACACAAATGATTATGGCATCATGATAATTAACAACAGCCTTTTCTTGATTGTGATTCATCTCATCAAGATAATTAATAACAGCCTTTTCTTGATTGTGATTAATCTCATCATGATAATTAATAACAGTCTTTTCTTGATTGTGATTAATCTCATCATGATAATTAATAACAGCCTTATCATGATAATTAATAACAGCCTTTTCTTGATTGTGATTCATCTCATCATGATAATTAATAACAGCATTTTCTTGATTGTGATTCATCTCATCATGATAATTAATAACAGCCTTTTCTTGATTGTGATTCATCTCATCATGATAATTAATAACAGCCTTTTCTTGATTGTGATTAATCTCATCATGATAATTAATAACAGCCTTTTCTTGATTGTGATTCATCTCATCATGATAATTAATAACAGCCTTTTCTTGATTGTGATTCATCTCATCATGATAATTAATAACAGCCTTTTCTTGATTGTGATTAATCTCATCATGATAATTAATAACAGCCTTTTCTTGATTGTGATTAATCTCATCATGATAATTAATAACAGCCTTTTCTTGATTGTGATTCATCTCATCATGATAATTAATAACAGCCTTTTCTTGATTGTGATTAATCTCATCATGATAATTAATAACAGCCTTTTCTTGATTGTGATTAATCTCATCATGATAATTAATAACATCCTTATCATGATAATTAATAAGTCTTTTCTTGATTGTGATTCATCTCATCATGATAATTAATAACAGCCTTTTCTTGATTGTGATTAATCTCATCATGATAATTAATAAGTCTTTTCTTGATTGTGATTAATCTCATCATGATAATTAATAACAGCCTTTTCTTGACTGTGATTAATCTCATCATGATAATTAATAACAGTCTTTTCTTGATTGTGATTAATCTCATCATGATAATTAATAACAGCCTTTTCTTGATTGTGATTAATCTCATCATGATAATTAATAACAGTCTTTTCTTGATTGTGATTAATCTCATCATGATAATTAATAACAGCCTTTTCTTGATTGTGATTAATCTCATCATGATAATTAATAACAGCCTTTTCTTGATTGTGATTAATCTCATCATGATAATTAATAACAGCCTTTTCTTGATTGTGATTAATCTCATTATGATAATTAAATTTATGTCACTATATTGTAATCATGCTTTGTTTCTTACAGAATAATACCTAATCAAATTTCTTTAGTTTGTACAAATACGATTATGAATAAGTAAATGCTTTAGTTGGTTTTAGTTGTTTGAGTTCTCTAAAATAATAAAGTTATATATGGCATGTTCAGCCTTGCTTGTTACGTGTACATAAAAGATGCAGAACTCCTGACGGTTATCAATTCATTTCTATAAGGTGTACATGTATGTAAACACATTTATATTAAAACTATGATTACATCTATTAGTATTACTATAAACATCCAAGACAAAGGTTTTATAACTTTTACACCAATAAAACTGGATCTGGCAACCACCCAAACTATATTTGTATACCACACCAAAAAGGTTTATCAATTTGGTATATGTGGTTATAAATAAAAAAAACTTTGTGACTTTCAAAGTCACACTGGATTTGTCAATATAAGTAACTGGAGATTTTCACAACAAAATTAAACGCTTAATTGTGACTTGATACAAGGCAGCTTAATGTATTTTAATTACAATGCAATGATAACAATCTGCTAAACTTTTTTGTTTTAGTGTAGTCTTTATTATTGTGGATATTCCGAGAAAACAAAGACAGTTAAGAGCAAATTAAATAATAAAAGGTTGCTAAAGGACCATTGCGTGTAATTCATTCCATCCTGCCTAAATAAACATCACAAAGTGCATAACCCAGGGTTTAACTGCTTTCAGGTAGCAATTCATTGTATCCTGCCTAAATAAACATCACAAAGTGCATAACCCAGAGTTTAACTACTTTCAGGTAGCAACTAAGAATTCATTTTAATGACTTATTTTTTATTATATTATAAGAAGAACCCAGGATTTAACTGCTTTCAGGTAGCAACTAAGAATTCATTTTAATGACTTATTTTTTATTATATTGTAAGAAGAACCCAGGATTTAACTGCTTTCAGGTAGCAACTAAGAATTCATTTTAATGACTTATTTTTTATTATATTGTAAGAAGAACCCAGGGTTTAACTGCTTTCAGGTAGCAACTAAGAATTCATTTTAATGACTTATGTTTTATTATATTGTAAGAAGAAAAAAAAGGAAACAAAGGATAACAAAGTAGATGAGGAAAGTTATAATTGAAAAAACAACAACACAAAACCCCCCCCCCCCCACAAAAAACCCTCCAGCCCCCCACCCACCAAATAAAAGAGAGAGAGAGAGAGAGAGAGAGAGAGAGAGAGAGAGAGAGAGAGAGAGAGAGAGAGAGAGAGAGAGAGAGAGAGAGAGAGAAGTGAGGGGTGATATTTTCGAGTTGGCTGGGTTACAAAAACAAATTGTTTTCGAACACTGGCCCAGGTCACGTACCAGGGAACATTGACTTGTGATTCAACTCTGAGCGTCTGATGCTACATAAATGTTTTTAAATTAAGCCATCAAGATAAATTAACTGTCGGAAACAGAAGGTAAAAACTTTTTGTTCCTGTTACATAAGGATAAATCTTACACAAAATTAAGGACAAATAGTCTGGATTTGTAGAATATATTACTTCAAGCAGTTATTAGTTCACTAATAACAGGTAGTCAATAAATATGTATTGCAGTTGTCTAGCTTATTTAAAATTAAAATCTTTGATGGCAACTCCAATACTAGTGGAGCCAGTGCTCCACAACTAGTGTAACAAAGGCTGTGGTATGTGCTATCTTGTCTGTGGGATGATGCATATAAAAGATCCCTTGCTGCTAATCGAAAAGAGTAGCTCATCAAGTGGCGACAGCGGGTTTCCTCTCTCAATATCTGTGTGGTCCTTAACCATATGTCTGATGCCATATAATCGTAAATAAAATGTGTTGAGTGCAGCGTTAAATAAAACATTTCCTTCCTTCCAATACTGGTGGTAAATGCAGGAACCCATAAATACTACCAGTAAATACTGACTAACCAAAAGCCTTATCCACAGTATCAGGAAGTTAACCGTGTTAGCGGCTGTCAATCACACAGTACTGACATTAAATTCCACATTGTATTTCCATATTTTACACAGGTGTATATGTATCTTATTAACTACTCTAGCACTTTATTACATACCTATTCAATCTTACTATAATGATAAAGACATTTTGAAACCATGTGATAAATTTATTTTGTATCGCACATATGTGAAATCTGGACTGGAACTTTTAAATGGGGAATTCCCTTTTTCTTTTTACTGCAGTTAGCGCCTTTTATTTACTGGCGTCATATATGATTTACAAATCATATCTGAAACATTACACTGCTGCAGAGTATGATTCTTAATGTTAAGTAAATCCATGAAAGGAGTTTTGATCATACATGTAAGAAAGTGTTGTTATGATGTTAAATTAAAAACGTATATAATATATAAAGGTATATAATAAATACAGAACTTCACATACGTTGTTTTTGCTTCCTATTTATTGCACTCGTTTTTATTTTGTGAAAGAACACGGTCTCATGGTATATATTCTTGCGCAAAATAAACTCGTGCAATAAATAGGAAGTGAAAACAACGTATGTAAAGTTCTGTATATGTATTAAATTTTCTCCCAAATACCATGTTACCGTATTACTTTCCATCAGTATATATGGTGTCATCAGTGTATAATTTTCTCCCAAATACCATGTTACCGTATTACTTTCCATCAGTATATATGGTGTCATCAGTGTATAATTTTCTCCCAAATACCATGTTACCGTATTATTTTCCATCAGTATATATGGTGTCATCAGTGTATAATTTTCTCCCAAATACCATGTTACCGTATTATTTTCCATCAGTATATATGGTGTCATCAGTGTATAATTTTCTCCCAAATACCATGTTACCGTATTATTTTCCATCAGTATATATGGTGTCATCAGTGTATAATTTTCTCCCAAATACCATGTTACCGTATTATTTTCAATCAGTATATATGGTGTCATCAGTGTATAATTTTCTCCCAAATACCATGTTACCGTATTATTTTCAATCAGTATATATGGTGTCATCAGTGTATAATTTTATGCATGTGGGTGTAAATTAAGCTGGGCTTATCATAGACTATATGTATAAATGTTAGCTGTCATCCCAATTTTCTGCTGTTAAAAATAGACGTCATTGGTCACTTGTACAAGCATGTACATGATGTGAATGGGTCGAATTAAGTAGTGTTACACAAATCTGACAGGTAAGTCATAACTGCACAGTGAGTCACTTGTTTTTAATGTTATATGTGCATAAGTAGGTAAGATTAATTTGCTGCATATGGTATGTTAAAAGTATAAACTTTTGTTGTGATGATATGTTACAATTTGTGATGCACACGATCAAAGACATACGAATGTATAAAATGTTGATTACATAATTATTCATAAGACCATATATATAAAGACCATACACTCTTTATGTTTTAGTCGAGTTACAAAAACAAATAGAAAAAACCCACCTTAGAATGGGTGGGTTGAGGTGGGTCATAATTCATAATTAAAGTTTGTCTGAATGTATATGTGTGCATGTGATGATATATTGACTTTTAACACTGTTATTTTCCTTGACAATTCAGTAATACATATTAAATAACTACAAATTAAAACAACTATTAATCTGTTTTGAAATGGAAAATTAAAAACAAAAATCTTCTTTTCCTTAATGGTTTATCTGTCTCTGAATAAACATCCAATACATAAGAAGACAATTAAGGGCATATTGTCACAGACCACTGACCTATTACATGGCCTAACAAAGTATTACTTAAAAATATAGATATTTGATTTGTCCCTAAATGTACTTTATTAAACCATCTACGTAACCACCATACTCCACTTATTAATGATATTTTGTAAAAATAATTCAATTATGGCAATGGTCCATAATTCAAAAACTAACATTGCTGAGAGGGTTGACATGGATTTCACTTCAACATGGTGTAGTTAAAGTGATGCAATAGTCAGATTTGGTCTGTAAAAATGTATGTAATTTCAATTTATTATTAATTTTTAGAGAAATAAGGTCCTTAAATCTGTGACAGTATGACTTTAAGCAGAAATGTAGGACTATTGTTTCATGTAAAAAAAAAAAAAAAAGAAGAAGGAAAAAGAAAGAAAAGAAATCTCTTCCTTACAAAAGGTCATACAAAACTGCATCATACACGCACACCCAGGCAGGCAGCTACAATTCTGCACGGTATGTTTGTGCTGTCAGTTGTACTACATGATATGTTTGTGCTGTCAGTGGCAGTTACAACACCTCCAGCTGTACTACATGGTATGTTTGTGCTGTCAGTGGCAGTTACAACATCTCCAGCTGTACTACATGGTATGTTTGTGCTGTCAGTGGCAGTTATGACACCTCTCTCTCTCTCTCAGCGGGTCAACACCTCTCTCTCAGTGGGTCACAGTTTGAAGCATCTGTTACGCAGTGTGATGGAAACACGATTGTGCCATTTTCCAAATGATGCCATTGATCAGCGGATGATCATTTCGACAGTGGTTCGAGGAAGAACACTAATAACACATTCTCATTCAAGCACATAGATCCACTCAGCGACTTGTGAAATAACTTAACAATTACTTTCCCTTGGTTGCTCTTTGCTAGGTGAGGTAAAATAAGGCCAGATCAGAACCATTCAAACTTCAGTCGTTGAAACACATCCATTTTCTCAAACCCACACACAAAGGCTTTGGAATTAACTGTTACAATTAGGTGCAAGGAATTTAATTTCCCTCACAAATGAGTAAATCATGTCAAAATTCCAATTAATGTATTGGCTGTGTTTGCAAATTGCTAAAACAGATTAAATCATTTACTTCTGTCTGCACGCATGTACCAGCTAATGTTTTTTGTTTTCTTTATGCATGTTTATATGTACAATGTACGTATTATCTTGTATTTTGGTATGCATTTCATTTGCATATTTTAAATATGATTTCTGTGCTAATATCCAATTAAGGTTAAAGTCTGCTATCCTGGACCATATTGGCTGTGTAGACTCTGCCCAGATTAAGGGATAGTGTTTAATTGTTAATGGTGAGAGATGTCAGTGCAGAGGTCTCATTGACCTAGTGGCATTATCGCACAAATTTAGAAAAAGATTTTTCTAATTCCATTATTCATAATTACCTAGTGCTAGCACAACAGCAATGCTATACAACCCCGAGTCATAACCTCCATTGCAGAATTGTCTCCCCTTGCCAATGTATGTAGTACACCTGCGCATGGGCAGACTTTTTACTCATTTACACATACATCTGGCAAGGGGAGACAATTCTGCAGTGGAGGTTGTAACTCAGGGTCGTATGGCATTTTTGTTGTGCTAGCACAGTAAGTTGATAAGACTAATAAAATAAATAAATAAATAAGCATTTTGAGTACTGTTAAAGCAATACATGTCCCCTACTGCATGGGCCAAACAAGACCCATAACTACACGTATGTAAAAAAAATTAGTAAATCACCATGAAGGTCAAACTTGATCTGTGACAGTACATGGTAATATTATAAACTGAATTTCATCTCAATATCTTGAGGCATTGCGGAAAAAAGTCCAGAATACAGATTTTCGTATCACGTAAGTTCAAGGGTCATAACTCTGTAAAAATGGGTCAATCACCAAAAAAGTCCAACTTGGTCTGTAACACCAACAGTACATGGTAAAGCTATATAAAAAAATTTCATGTCAATATCTTGAGGCATTGTAAAAGAAACAAACATCCGGGACAGACAGACAGACAGACATATAGTCCCCTCTGATTGGGGACTAATAAATATATAAATTAAAAAAATTATAAAAATAAATAAATAAATTTAAAAAGAGTGCTAAGTAATATCTGGTCAAGCTGGCTTACAGTGTAATATGTAAGATATGTAATTTTTAAATTCTGATTTCACTCAAATGTCACATCTTGTCACTGAATGTTACGTGCAATTTTCTATTTCAGTACATGTAAATGACAACTACAGCTTATTATCTGTCGTGAAAGAAGATTTTCCATAAAACATGTCACGGTTACCATTAAGGCATTATTTGACTACATTTATGTCAAGATGACCAATGTCATGGAAGACAATATGACCTGTTCTTTGTAAGCTAAACCTGCTAAACATATCACTAATTACTAGGTACTAAAGACAAGACAGGTAAAAAGAGGGTGAACAGCATTTATGTGGATCAGAGATGCAAAGTCAATGAATAAAAACTCCAGGAGACCTGTAATTGTCTTGAAAGGTAGGAGTGGGTGGTTGTGGAGGTTATAGTCAATGTTTCATTTAAAACTCCAACAGGAACAGCTTTTAGATGCCACTAAAATCCAGAATTACAGAAACGCCTGGCCAATTTGTCTCTGTAGGTCTATTCCAAAATTAACCATGTAGAGGGTTGGAGGGGTCATACAATTATATTTTGTGTGGATTGTTGTAAATGTTTTTAAATACACCTAATTTCATATTTATTTCAATTTTATGTGAAGTAAATACTAGAAAACAATTACTCTTTTCACAATACCCCCCTCCAGAATATTTCTAGAACTCTTATTGCAGTAGTATCCTACCACCCACCCACTCAGAATGTTTTTAGAACAGCCCTCTTACTGCAGTATGCTAGATTCTCCTACCAACACCCTACAATGTTTTTAGAACAGCCCTCTTACTGCAGTATGCTAGATTCTCCTACCAACACCCTACAATGTTTTTAGAACAGCCCTCTTACTGCAGTATGCTAGATTCTCCTACCAACACCCTACAATGTTTTTAGAACAGCCCTCTTACTGCAGTATGCTAGATTCTCCTACCAACACCCTACAATGTTTTTAGAACAGCCCTCTTACTGCAGTATGCTAGATTCTCCTACCAACACCCTACAATGTTTCTAGAACAGACCTCTTACTGCAGTATGCTAGATTCTCCTACCAACACCCTACAATGTTTTTAGAACAGCCCTCTTACTGCAGTATGCTAGATTCTCCTACCAACACCCTACAATGTTTCTAGAACAGCCCTCTTACTGCAGTATGCTAGATTCTCCTACCAACACCCTACAATGTTTTTAGAACAGCCCTCTTACTGCAGTATGCTAGATTCTCCTACCAACACCCTACAATGTTTTTAGAACAGCCCTCTTACTGCAGTATGCTAGATTCTCCTACCAACACCCTACAATGTTTTTAGAACAGCCCTCTTACTGCAGTATGCTAGATTCTCCTACCAACACCCTACAATGTTTTTAGAACAGCCCTCTTACTGCAGTATGCTAGATTCTCCTACCAACACCCTACAATGTTTTTAGAACAGCCCTCTTACTGCAGTATGCTAGATTCTCCTACCAACACCCTACAATGTTTTTAGAACAGCCCTCTTACTGCAGTATGCTAGATTCTCCTACCAACACCCTACAATGTTTCTAGAACAGACCTCTTACTGCAGTATCTTAGATTCTCCCACCAACACCCCCCCCCCCCCCACAATGTTTATAGAACAGCCCTGGATTCTGCCTGGCTGTTGAGCAATACTTCAGTAGGCAAAGAAACAAACTCCAGCATTATTAATCTGATCTCAAGCCACAGATAGCCTTGGTCACTATTTGTAGCCAAAGAAAAGTCTACTGACATATTGGTGACATGTTAGTTGAAGTCAGACAAAGCATCACCCTGTAGCTGGGTCTGGCATCATGCGAGGCAGAGACTGAGAGAGAATCATGGATTTTATAGAAGTCTGTTGGCATACAGTCCTTGTGTACTGATGTCCTTACATATCTGACAAATCCAGACTCAGTTCAAGTAATCTTTTATAAAGTATTAATGTAGGGTTATGCGTTTCAAAATTAAAATCATGTTGATCGTGATGATGGATATTACATCCATGCCAGTAATAAATAAAATAGAGATACATGTGTATAAAAATAGAAAAAAGAGACTTACCTTAATTCCATCAATGGTGAAAAACTAAATTTAATCATGAACATAAGCCATAAAAAAATACAATATCATGTTGGAAATTTAATTTTACTATTAATATTAAAAATAAATGAACACAAGATGACAAAAATTAAAATTCTTACCTCAAATCCATTTTCACGTCATTGTCATCGAGACACTGAAAAAACGCAAAAATAAAATAAACATCAATGATCAGATTTAAATATAACAACTAATAATGAAAAAAAAGGAGTAAATATTTAATAGCTGTAGTCCAGCATATCTAAAATATCCAATATTCAATGTGTCTGCTAGACATATCTAGTATATCGGGGATCAGGGTTTAAAGCAGGACTAAGAAAAGAAAAAAAAGTTTTTGTTTAACAACCCCACTAGAGCACATTGATTTATTAATCATCGGCCATTGGATGTCAAACATTTGGTAATTTTAACATACATGTAGTCTTAGAGAGGAAACCAGCTGTATTTTTCTATTAGTAGCAAGGGATTTTTTATATACATTCCATAGATAGGATAGCACATACCATGGCCTTTGATATATTAGTCATGGTGCACATACTGGCTGGAACGAGAAATAGCCCAATGGGCCCATTGATGGGGATTGATCCTAGACCAGTCGTGCATCAAATGAGTGCTTTACCATTGGGCAACATCCTGCCCCCAACTAAGAAACGAAAGAAAGCCACTACATTTGTCTATTAGTAACAAGGATCTTTTATATGCACCATTCCACAGACAGAATAGCACATACCACGGCCTTTGATATACTAGTCATGGTGCACTGGCTGGAACAATTAAGAAATGGCCCAATGGGCCCGCCAATGGGGATTGATCTTAAACCGACCTCGCACCAAGCTATATATAAGTCAGTGTTCCATATGATGTGTTTTGACATGTTCACTTTCTCCAGCACCATACACCTGCCTTCTTATCAGCATACCCATTAGACAATCAGTTACATCACAAAATACTGCATGGAGTTTATCATTTACTTAATATACTGGATGACAAGACAAATGTTGCACATATGTGTAGCTATAATTGTATTTCTGCAGTAGGAGAAAAAAAAAACTATTTGTAAAATATAACAAATGACAAAGATATAAACGTTCATAGATGACATTTTGAATATAAATAGGAACTAATTTTGTGCTTACTTTTTGGCTATAATATACAAAATGTAACAATGGCTATAAGTTTAAATAAATCATGTACATACATGTAATGTTCAAAAGCCTTTTTCTTATACATATTTATTAATTTGGAATCATTTGGTGATGCATTGGGTTATTTCTCGATCAAGCTAGTGCACTATGACAGGTATACCAAGGGCCATGGTATGTGCTATCCTGTCTGTGAGATGGTGCATATAAAAGATCCCTTAATTACTACTAATGGAAAAATGAAGCAGTTCTAAGATATCCAGTAGCCAATGATTAATAAATCATTGTGCTCTAGTGGTGTCAATGAACAAAACAAACTTTTTGTCTTTTCATTTGGTATGTCAGTCATGGGTTTGGTGTGTCAGTCATGGGGTTGGTGTGTCAGTCATGGGTTTGGTGTGTCAGTCATGGGGTTGGTGTGTCAGTCATGGGGTTGGTGTGTAAGTCATGGGTTTGGTGTGTCAGTCATGGGGTTGGTGTGTCAGTCATGGGGTTGGTGTGTAAGTCATGGGGTTGGTGTGTAAGTCATGGGGTTGGTGTGTCAGTCATGGGGTTGGTGTGTAAGTCATGGGTTTGGTGTGTCAGTCATGGGGTTGGTGTGTCAGTCATGGGGTTGGTGTGTCAGCCATGGGGTTGGTGTGTCAGTCATGGGTTTGGTGTGTCAGTCATGGGGTTGGTGTGTCAGTCATGGGGTTGCAATTTCAACATTAAAGGGTTTTTTATTGCAGATACTGGACAGTTTTCAAATGCTACATCACTGGCGTAGGAAGTGGGGGAAGTGGGGCAAATGGGGGGGGAGAGAGGGGGGCTTGTGCCCCCCACTTTTCTTGATCCAGTAGCAGCAACGATGGTTTATATACATTTATTTATATTTATATATCTGTGTATTTGTGCCCACCTCCTTTTTGGCACCTTCCTGCTACATGTATCTAGAGAAAACAAAAACCCATCATGTATGTTTTCTTTTTAAATGATATATTCAAGCACATTGTTTAATCAACATCTATTAGAGGTTAAAAACATTCTAACAGACATTAAAGATTTATAGTGGTGTTTATGAGTCAAACCTAAATCTGTTTACTCTGCTGGGATTGATCCCATGAACTACACAACCAAACAATAATCTGACCAGCTCAAACAGAAATCTCTTGAACAGAAACACGTATGGGAAGAACGGACATACAGACAACTGTAACACTTCACATTCTAAATTTTTTAATTCAGCACTGTGTAACTAACATTAGGCCAAAAAACAAAAGAAGTTTGTTTCAGGTAACATGGCCAAAAAAAGTAGGGTAGGTAGGTAGGATCTTTTTTTATTTTTTTATTTTTATTTTTATTTTTTATTTTTTTTTTGTTCAAAGAAAGGTTACCCTACCTTAAATGTGTTTGCCAGAGAAAAACTCAGTCTCAAGATGAAAGACATGAAGGCAAGCTGTCTGAAAAATCTTAGTTTACTCTTTGCAGCCAAAGAGAAATAAAAACAATCTCACTGTCAATGTCAGTTTTAAGTTTCACATGCCATTTTCAAAAGACAGGAAAACAAAAAAAGTTCAAACTATTCCTTTCACCAATAAAAGTCAGTAGATGACTGCACAGAAACTTCACAGCTTTGTCCAGTTTTGTCAGAGGATGACTGCACAAATTTGTCCAAGTTGGTCAATAGATGTTTGCACAAAAAGTTCACAGATTTATCCAGTCAGTAGATGACTGCACAAAAACTTCACAGATTTGTCCAACTTGTATTGGAAATAACAAAACAATACTAATTTTGTGTGCAATTTACAAATCAATCGGCTTAGAAATGAATAACTTGTAGTAAATGTCATAGTAATAAAAAAGGCGTTCCTAGCCCGAGTACTCTGACTGTAAGAGAGCTAGACGGACACTTGGACATAAATAATGAGAGCGTGTTTATGTTCAAATGTCCGTCTAGCTCTCTTACAGTCAGAGTACTCGGGCTAAGCCGTTCCCTGTGGGACGGACTTATAGTTTTAATGTTTATTAGCCTATTGAACGGACCCATGCTAAAATCACCCAAATTAATTTATTCCCAATTAACTGAAACACTGAAATAAATGTGAACTGTTTAATGTTTGTGGTTATTCTTGAATATTCCGTTTATTTAATTATTACCCATGCTCTGCAGTTGATAGGCCTATCTACATCACTGGCGTAGGAAGCGGGGAAGGGGGTACTTTGTAGCAGCATCGATGGTTTATATATTAATTTTATACGTGTGTGTGCCCACCCACCCCACTTTTTGGTATCTTCCTACAGGCTACACCCGTGTATATTAACAAATTCTGGGTACTAAGCCTAAGCAGTAGCCAACAACGAAAATTGTACCACGTCTTCTTCAAATGACCTTCACCTTTACATGCGGAAAAAAACGCGATGACTTGTAGTCTGTGCATGTGGTATCGAGAAATCCTTGATTGTTTTGTTGAGATCGCACTTTGTTGTTTTTGGAAAATAAACCTACAATGTATGAGATGACTGGAGTTACGATAATACAATATATTTCCCTCTATAGGCCTACAATATTTAGCAGTTTGTAATAAAAGCTGTTTAATCGCCACACATGTTACCGTCGATCCGCGACCACAACCTCTCTGTGTGCTTCCCCCCACCCCACCCCATCCCAACAGAAAAAAAAAAGTTCAGGGTCGGTGGCAAAATTTAGGGTCGGTCGTGTGACCGGAAACAAACGATTTTTTTTGGGGGGGGGCCTTAAAAGAAGTATTTTTAAAAATAAAATTCAACTACTCAACATCAATTATTAAAATATAACATTATTGACACTTTAAATACTCTACAGAGAATTTAAACAATAACTTGAGATTCAAAGTGCGATTAACGTTTTGCTCATTCTAAATGAAAAGCAAATGACGCCCTATAGAAAGTGGGAAGTGGAGTTTATGGGAGTCCAAAGAAATCAGGATTTCATTCAATCCATTTGGAAAATATTATTCGACAAGAGGTTTTTAACGCCACTCAGCTGGCACTTTGAACAGCCCTTCTCTCCCTCTGACCTACTACAGCAGTTCAAAACTATTTCCTATCACAAATGGAAAGTTAAACACAAATGATAAAAAAAAGTGCTCAAATGACTTGGCTAAAATACTTCTGTCTTTATTCAGAAAAGATGTGCTAGGAAAAAAAAAAGTACCAATAATTTTTTTAACTTAAAAACTTTTTTTTAAAAATAAAGAACAAAAATTTTAAGCCAAAAAAATCTGCGTTAATTTTTGAAATGTGTTCTAAACTTTCCACATGACGCCTTTCAGACAGGTTTCCGTTTGGTTACGTGGAGCAGCAGTGAATGTCGTTCAAGTTTTAAAAGATCTTTTAATGCATTTCTCTTTTCGAAGTGAAGCACTTCCTCCTGAGGATCTGGTGTGTTGGGTAACAGTGTTAAAAATATCTCCTGTAGGTTTTTGAAGACTTTGCCATCAAGGGCAACACCGCGGTTGTAATTGCATTAGTGCACACTGTTTTGTGCTAACAACGGATCCTGTGCAGGTCAACAGCATTTCAAATAGGACTTCTGCCGACTTTCTTCACAGAAAGAGGAGAAATCATTACATTATGAAGCTTTTTTTTAAAATGTAGAAATTTATCAATATAATTTTTGAACCAAATGGGTTCGTAGGAATGTCATATGGAGTTTGGGGGTGGGGGGAGGGAGGGAGGGAGGGAGGCACAATCTCTTTTTCGTTTCTTTTCGGTTTCATTCCATTTTCCTTTCTTTTTTCTTCTTTTTCTGTTATTTTTTTCTTTTTTGTCTTTTCATTTGCTGATGTATTTTGATTTGGAAGCCTTTTAAAAAAATCTTATTTATATCAAGTAGAAAAAATAACTGTACATTTTTGTCCTCAAGAAGGGGAACAGCCCCCCCCCCGTACCTACAGGCAAGCCAAAGAAGAGAGTAAAAACTTTACAGATTAAAAGCAAAGCATTAACTTGTGGCAAAGTAAAAACAAAGGAAACATGATAATTTAACAAAATATACCAGCTCCTTGATTAATATAAACTACAACACGACAACAGAAATTTAG
Organism: Gigantopelta aegis; assembly: GCF_016097555.1. NCBI lineage: Eukaryota > Metazoa > Mollusca > Gastropoda > Neomphalida > Peltospiridae > Gigantopelta > Gigantopelta aegis. The sequence goes on along the minus strand of NC_054708.1, from coordinate 9,599,026 downwards.
CCGGTTAATTAAATCCATATATCTTGGCGTGTTGGGCCGTATTGTAGCTGCCAATGATTCTATCTTCATGAAGACCGCAGTGTTACCATTAATAAGTAGCTGACAAGTGTTCAAAATAGCCTACACGTGCATGATGACTTAATCTTCCTGTCAAAGAAAACAACCTGCTCCATTAATAAGCTCTTCGTTTCAACAAGCTGCTTCCACTTCAAGAACATTTCTGTCATGACAAACAATCTGTGTAATTATTCAAACAAAAACATAAATTCTCCAAGTTTCTGAAAAAAAACCCATCTTTTACTTAGATGTACATTGTATTTATTTATTTATTTATTAATAGTGTCCACTGGGCTAAAAACTATTTTTTATTATTATTAATTAATTAATTACAATACTGATTATAATAATCGTGGGGTTAACTGTGGTAATATGGCTAGCCCAAAGGCTTGGAAAATATGAAGCCTACTAATATTTTCTCTATAGCCTCTAGCTAACAGAATGTTGTTAACTGGAACTGGTAACATGGACAATTATCACAGGATGCACACTTATTTTAACCTTTAGATGTCTTAAAATAACATGGCTCTCAATTTTTCTTAATAAAGGCTTCCAAATCAAAGCACTGCAGCAAATGAAGAGACAAAAAAAAATTAAATGAATAAAAAAAGAAAAAAGAAAACAGAATGAAACCAAAAAAGATAAAGAAAAAAAGAGAGAGAAAAATTACTGCTGTCAAAAAAGAAGAAAAAAGAAACGAAAATACAAACGCTAAACATTCACTGCAAAAATTTGCCTTAAACCATGTAAGCAAAAACACCACTAATCATAATAATATCCTGAAGAAACAACAGAACGGACATAACAAACCTCATATCCCAAGAAAAAATTTCACATAAGAGCAAGAATAATTTTTTTATTATTTTATATACCTTGTTAAAATATGATTAGTGACATGAACTAACAAGACATGATGTGCACTGGCCAATTTTAACCACAAAGGATTCACATTTTCAAAATTAAATGAAATTGAGAGGAATAAACTAAGAATTATGTTTCTCCCCAAACACTGTCAATGCCACAGGGCTAAGCTGGATTTTGATCCAATAATGGCTTTTTGAAATGTCGTAAATAATTATTTTTTTTGCTTCCAAAGGCTGTAAATATAATTATTGCGACACAATTGACTTGATTCATCTGTGATTAATCTCTCCACATGAAGCAGAACAAATGATTTGTCGCAGAATACGATCGACGACAATGCACAAATAATCTACTAAACGAACGTGAAGGCCTCGTTTAATGGAGAAACAATTGCGTAACAAAATTTAATCGCTGCTGCTGAATACTAAAACATTTTCATTCCGTCATTATGCACAAACCAAATGTTAATTAAATATGTCACCAAGAAACAGATAATTCTAATAGGTAAATGCTTAATTGTTGCATCTGAATTGATTATAATATTTTAATTACTTTCTTTCTTTTTTTTCTTTTTTTCGAAAAACGAAAACGTGTCAATACACGAATTGTTGTTTTTTGATGCCGAGTGAACAATAATGGACAGAATTTCAATTAGTGAACAAAGAAGCGTTGTTACAGTGAGTCAGAGCACATCGATCAAAACCTGACAAGATTACATCAAACAGTTTCTAGCTGTTTTCACAATCTATTTTCATGCTTATATTCAATTAAGGTTCAAGCACACTGTCCTGGGCACTCAAATCAGCTATCTGAGCTGTCTGTCCAGGACAGTGCCCGGTTAGAGGTGGTTGTAAGTGAGAGATTACTGTAGTGCATGGCCTAACACCTCTACATTGATTTGTTTGTTGTCTGTCTCTTTTGTTTATAGACACCACTACAGCACATTGATTTATTAATCATCAGCTACTCTATATGGCAAAGATTATGTCACTGTGACACACATAGAGGGAATCTGCTACATGTTTCATTAGCAGGAAGGGCTCTTTTATATGCACTTCCCCACAGACAGGACAGCACATACAAGGGCAGGCTTAAATTTCTGCCATGAAATAAAAGGTAGGAAGGAAATGTTTTATTTAATGATGCACTCAACACATTTTATTTATGGTTATATGGCATCGGACATATGGTTAAGGACGACACAGATATTAAGAGAGGAAACCCACTGTCGCCACTTCATGGTCTACTCTTTTCAATTAGCAGCAAGGGATCTTTTATATGCACCATCCCAGACAGGATAGCACATACCACGGCCTTTGATATACCAGTCATGGTGCACTGGCTGGAGCGAGAAATAGCCCAATGGGTCCACTGACAGGGATCGATCCCAGACCGACCACGCATCAAGCGAATGCTTTACCACTGGGCTACATCCCACCCGCCCCAGGAAAGAATATCCGGGTACGTAAGAAGAAGAAAAGAGATCATAACTACATGTAGGATGTAGGGGCTTAATAAGGGCTTTGAAATCGTTTCAAACTGGACACTGCATTTTACGTATGTCAACTTTTAAGCACCAGTTCTCTTACTATAATCTTTCTAAATATCATAAAAATTTATCAATTAATTTCCAAGATTTTAATGTATATAATTTTACCCTTTGTACCCTCTGGCAGAAAGCCTGAATGGATATATCTGTCATGGGGCACTGGTTATAGTACATGAAAAAAGAAAAGAAGAAAACAATCAGAGAATGGGTCTACTGACGGGATTCGATCCTTCGACCCCAGCACCTCAGATGAGTGTTCTACTGACTGGGCTACATCCCACCCACCTCACACCGGTGAGTGCTGGGTTTATACAAGCACTGGGTTATAAACCCAGTATCTACCAGCCTGAAAACTATACAGTATTTCCACAGATGCTACGTTTCAAATCAACTACATGTACACTGTCCTTAATAAAAGGATTGTTTCTTTCAACAATACCTGAGCACATTTTAAAGCTCTCGCTGTTGGTGTTGAAAATTACATATGGTTATTATGGCACCTTTGTTTATAAGGGGGTGGGATGTGGCCCAGTGGTAAAGCTCTCGCCTGATGTGCAATCAGTCTAGGATCAATCCCTGTTGGTAGACCCAACTGGCTATTTTTCACTTCAGCATATAACAGATCCCTTGCTGCTCCCTCCTGTCCCGAACTTGGTCACTGGCGAATGTCAGAGGTTAAGTCCAAAATAGGCGTGCCCAAAACCTTCATGGAATATGGACACGTTAGTAGAGTTTTCACTCACCCTTGCTGCTAATAAAAAATAGCAACCCAAGGAGTGGCAGTAGTGGGTTTCCTCTCTCATTAGACCAGTATCTGTATGGTCCTTAACCATACGCCGTATAATTGTAAATAAAATGTGTTCAGTGTGTTGTTAAATAAAACCTTTTGGGGGCTTTAAAACCCCACTGCCACTACAAGAGATACTGCTTTCAAAAATACCCTAATTTGTGTATATCCTCTTCATCTTGGTTTTCTACATTTTAATTACACTATTTTAGTTCATTACCAGGAGACATGTTAAGGACAGATGGTCCTGTTATGGAAATTAACCTTTGAAACCCAATAGCCAAGTGTATTTTTCGTCCTGGGGTGTCATTAAATATTCACTCACTCACTCACTCACTCACTCACTCACTCACTCATTCTTTGTTAAAGACATTTCTGTCTTTATACATATAGTACTTAAAACAAATTATTAAGAACTTAGTTGTGGTCAACATACAACTACTGTTGGACCTCAAGTTTTGTTGATAGCCATGACAGTCCAAACACCAACATTAGGGTGGCAAGTCAATGCTTGTCAATTATATCAACAGAAAACCGACTGCCAGTCGCAGACTGACAGAACAATTGCTATGATGTTTTATTCAATAAAAAAAAATCCAGTCACAATCTAATAATCATCTGCCATCCAACTAAATGAAGATGTCAGAAACAGAACAGAAAATGACAATTGTGATTAACAGGCTTTCTGCTCGAACATAATTTGAGGGTCCATAATAAAAACAAAACTGATCCTAAGTGCCCCAACTAGGTGGTTATGAGTTGGGAATCTTTTCAAACTGGACACTGCATTCCATATACTTTGAGAAATTTAAAACAGCAGGGCCTAATTTCACAAATAATCCTAGTTTTGCATGTAAACGTAAATCTACAACTAAACCACAATTTTTATTACTATTATAGCTCAACAAATATAGCTAGAACACATATTTTATGTTCGTTTGTCCTTAAAATACTCTGTAATGAAAGAAAGAAAGAAATGTTTTATTTAACGACGCACTCAACACATTTTATTTACGGTTATATGGCATCAGACATATGGTTAAGGACCACACAGATTTTGAGAGGAAACCTGCTGTCGCCACTACATGAGCTACTCTTTCCGAGGGATCTTTTATTTGCGCTTCCCACAGGCAGGATAGCACAAACCATGGCCTTTGTTATGGATCACTGGTTGGTGCAAGTGGTTTACAACTACCCATTGAGCCTTGCAGAGCACTCACTCAGGGTTTGGAGTCGGTATTTGGATTAAAAATCCCATGCCTCGACTGGGATCCGAACCCAGTACATACCAGCATGTAGACCGATGGCCTAACCACGATGTCACCGAGGCCGGTAGTTTCTGTAATGATTCAATTTACTTTTCTGCGTGAAATTGATGCCAAACATGTGTAACCGCACGACCAGTACAACTGCTAGTGGCAGACGTAAACTTACAATGTTTAGTGAAATTGGCTGCAGTTCTCTTAATATAATCTTTCCGAAAATTATTAAAATGTATCCAATAATTTCCATCATTTTAGAGTTGATAATTTTACCCTTTGTATTAAACACAATGATGATATAACTCTTACACAGAGGGCAGGACATAGCCTTGTGGTAAAGCACTCACATGATGCACGGTCAGTCTCTGATCGATCCCTGTCAGTGGACTCATTGGACTATTTCTTGTTCCAGCCAGTGCACCATGACTGATATATCAAAGGCCATGGTATGTGCTATCCTGTCTGTGGGATGGTGCATATAAAAGATCCCTGTCAGTGGACCCATTGGACTATTTCTTGTTCCAGCCAGTGCACCACGACTGATATATCAAAGGCCATGGTATGTGCTATCCTGTCTGTGGGATGGTGCATATAAAAGATCCCTGTCAGTGGACCCATTGGACTATTTCTTGTTCCAGCCAGTGCACCACGACTGATATATCAAAGGCCATGGTATGTGCTATCCTGTCTGTGGGATGGTGCATATAAAAGATCCCTTGCTACTAATGGAAAAATGTAGCAGGTTTCCTCTCTAAGACTATATGTCAAAATCAATGTGTTCTACTGGTGTTGTTAAACAAAAAAAAATTTGACTGTCTTACACAAAACAATGATTCCAGTCTTAGTATATGAACACTTTTAGCTTAGTTTGGGAAATGTTCACTAGAGGTTGAAAGAAGAAAAAACCCATCAAGTTACATAAAAGAAAATTGAATCAATAAGTATTGACCGCAACTCCCGGACTCAAGTGAGTAAAAATTTTCAGCGATAAACATTGTCACTCTGATCGATTTTACAATGCAATTTACTTTAATAAAAATCATTTAATTCACGTGCACTTTTTATATCAACACAAAAAAAATACATCATAACATGGATTTCTCTTTCACAAAGCAGTTTTTTCTATGCCCTGATGTGTTAACACTGCAAAAAAAAGAAAAAAGAGAGAGAATAAATTTAATTATTAAATGCATGTCTGGTTTAGTTAAAAATTAGTTTTTTCTTTAGACCTTATGTTTTTGTTTAATGATATGGTTGAATCAGCAAGCATTTACTTTCCCAGGATAGGAATAAAGATACCTGCTGCCAGTCATTAATTAAAAGAAAGGGCTCTTTTTATGCTCTTCACAGACAAATAGAAAGCATATGCTATGGGATGTATCAAAATTACCATAATATGTTTTACCGATTCAACTACAGTACCTATTGATTCAGCTGCAGTATCAATCGGTTCAACTACAGTAATTTCTGATTCAACTTCAGTACCTACTGAGTTAAGTACAGTTAATACTGATTCAACTAAAATAACTACTGATTCAACTATAGCACCTACCAATTCAACTACAGTAATTACCGACTCACCTACAGTAACTACTGATTCAACTATTGATTCAACTACAGTAAAAACTGATTCAACTACTGATTCAACTTCAGTACCTACTGATTCAACTACAGTAACTACTGATTCAACTATGTGAGTGACTGTGGTGACATTAAATAATAATTTCATTTTTAAAAGTAGTTATCTGCCCTTTAGTTTAAATAACTAATATTTAAATTTTACACATCATTCTTTTTTCTTCTTTTTTTAAATACAAAGTGAAAAATAATGTTTTGGATATCACAGGTTAACTAGAAACTGAAAATATTCCATATCTCAAAGTAGTTATCTTCCCTTTAGTGTAACTAATAATCATTATATAGTTTCACTTTTTCTTTTTTGTTGAATACAAAGTTGAATATAATGTTTCGGATGTCACGGGTGATAGTTAACCAGAAACCGAAGCTTGACCTCCGAGACAAAAGCCTGCCGACCCCTTCCCATCATGCCGACCATATCACACGACCATTACTGACTATCACGAGTTATATCACTGAGTTACCAGCGAGCCATCACTGACCCAAGTCGCCATCATATCTGAAATGAATCTCATTTCTAAACTGATTGAATCTATTTTCATTTGTAAAGCGAGCGGCGCCACCTATGACTGGGCCGGCCGAGAATTAGATGATTCTGTCAGTGTATCGCACCAACCACGTGCTTCCCGGTCCCGAATCTAGACAGAACATCGCTTATTAACACTGGACACAGGAGTTTTAATAAAATATGAATCATATCACACTACCGGTTCCATGATCAATGGTGGAGACTGAAGTGATAAAACGAACTACCTGTCAGTTCACAGATAGCAAAGTAAGATATATATATATTGCATATAATCGAAATGAAATACTGAATCTAAATACGGTAAGAGATATGTCGAGGGAGGGAAAGATCAATCAGCAATATGGATAGAATCAGTTAAAGGTCAAAATATGCATCACTAAGAGGCCATTCAGAATTATCAGTATTTCTACAAGTGGAATTTTTTTATAAAATGGAGGTAGCAACAAACAAAACAAAAAAATCTCCCGAAATGGGAGTGGCCCCTGACATGGCATCAAGTATAAATGCCTTTTTGTCAACAAATAAATATTTAGGACAGACCTTAGGAATGGTACAAAAATCACAATGGTTTTAAGTTAAGACAGACAGACAGACAGACAGACAGACAGAGCTTCTTCAAATAAAAAGCAAATGCCTTAGGAGAAAGTAAACTAAATAAGTGTAAGTTATTAAAATAATGGCACTGTGTAATTAAAATACTTAATTAATAACGGGATGGACATTTTAACAAATTACAACATGTTGATAATTTCAAATTATACACTGTTCCAGTTTTCTTCAACTTGCATTGGTTCTGCTTCCACACCTCCACTACGAAACTACTGGATCATGTAAAGCCATCCATATTTTTAACAAGATCCAGTACTCTAATGCCATCAATCTCCAGTTGAATGTTTGGCCTTTCCACACTACTCGAAGACCGGTGAGGCAGAAAACTACGTCTTCATACTAATTACCAGTGGTGTACCAAGTTAAGATGTGGGTTAGTGAAGTGACAGAGTGTCAATTGTACCAAGTTAAGATGTAGGTTAGTGAAGTGACAGACTGTCAAGTGAACCAAGTTAAGATGTGGGTTAGTGAAGTGACAGACTGTCAGTGAACCAAGTTATGATGTGGGTTAGTGAAGTGACAGACTGTCAATTGTACCAAGTTAAGATGTGGGTTAGTGAAGTGGCAGACTGTCAAGTGAACCAAGTTATGATGTGGGTTAGTGAAGTGACAGACTGTCAAGTGAACCAAGTTATGATGTGGGTTAGTGAAGTGACAGACTGTCAAGTGCAATATGTTAAGATGTGGGTTAGTGAAGTGACAGACTGTCAATTGTACCAAGTTAAGATGTAGGTTAGTGAAGTGACAGTATCAAGTGCACCAAGTTAAGATGTATGTTACTGAAGTGACAGGCTGTCAAGTGTACCAAGTTAAGATGTGGGTTAGTGAAGTGGCAGACTGTCAAGTGTACCAAGTTAAGATGTGGGTTAGTGAAGTGACAGGCTGTCAAGTGCACTATGTTAAGATGTGGGTTAGTGAAGTGACAAGACAGTCAAGTGTACCAAGTTAAGATGTATGTTACTTAAGTGACAGGCTGTCAAGTGCACCTAGTTAAGATGTGGGTTAGTGAAGTGACAGACTATCAAGTGTACCAAGTTAAGATGTATGTTACTGAAGTGACAGACTGTCAATTGTACCAAGTTAAGATGTAGGTTAGTGAAATGACAGACTGTCAAGTGCACCAAGTTAAAGTGTGGATTAGTGAAGTGACAGACTGTCAAGTGCACCAAGTTAAGATGTATGTTACTGAAGTGACAGACTGTCAAGTGCACCAAGTTAAGATGTATGTTACTGAAGTGACAGACTGTCAAGTGTACCAAGTTAAGTTGTGGGTTAGTGAAGTGACAGACTGTCAAGTGCACCAAGTTAAGGTGTGGCTTTGTGAAGTGACAGACTGTCAAGTGCACCAAGTTAAGGTGTATGTTACTGAAGTGACAGACTGTCAAGTGCACCAAGTTACGGTGTATGTTACTGAAGTGACAGACTGTCAAGTGTACCAAGTTAAGATGTGGGTTACTGAAGTGACAGACTATCAAGTGCACCAAGTTAAGGTGTGGCTTTGTGAAGTGACAGACTGTCAAGTGTACCATGTTAAGATGTGGGTTAGTGAAGTGAGAAAATATCAAGTATACCACGTTGAGATGTGGGTTGGTGCAATGACTGTCAAGCATACAATGTTAAGATCGTTTTGTTTGTTGTTTTGTTTGGGTTTTGTCTGATGCCACATAACCTTAAATAAAATGTGTTGAGTGCGTAGTTAAATAAAACATTTCTTTCCTAACAAAGGCCTTGGTCTACAATAATATTATTAATTGACTTTCACACATCACCAAATACACCAACACAAACACAAAATGTCATCGGCAGGAAGTTTATATTTGGACTGTCAATCACCACGACAACCACATTTAGTGAACTCTGACACCATCAGTATATCAAGTGTCTAGTAAACACTGAATTTCATTTGGCTTTCACACACCTCTATCAGCTAGTGTCATATTTGTACTATTATACATAAATACTCAAATTCAATTCATGTGGTTTTCACCCTCTGCTATATGGCTCATTGATAAACACTGAATTTCACTTCAAGTGATTATAACCCACCACTATTACTCATAAAATAAAGTGTTTTGTTTAATGATAACACAGGAGCACATTCATTTGTTAGTCAAACATTTGGTAATTGTGACAGTAGTCTTAGAGAGGACACCTGCTCAGTGTTTCTGTCAGAATTTTTTTTTTGGGTATGGCGCTATGGAATTGAATGCAACCAGTCAATGGGGGATATGGGGCCTACCCAAGATAAAAAAATGGGTTAAGTTTAGGGTTAAGAAAATCATATAGTAATGATAAGAGTAATTAATTTTGTCAAAAGGTTAACTTAAAAAAATAAAATATGAAAAAACATTTGGGTATGGTGCTATACCTGTTTTACCCTCTGGCAAAAAAAACCTCCTGCTACATTAATTTATTTCAACTTATTTTTGTGCTTATATCCAATTAAGGTTCAAGCATGCTGTCCTAGGCACACACCTCAGCTATCTGGGCTGTCTGTCCAGGACAGTGGGTTAGTGAGAGAGAAGAGGGTGTAGTGGCCTTACACCTCCCCCTTGAGCCCTTAAGAACTTTCTGTGGGTTGGAGCCGGTACCGGACTGTGAACTCTGTACTTACCAGCCTGTAATCTGATGGTTTAACCACTGCGCCACTGAGGCCAGTCCCATGACTGGTATATCAAAGGCTGTGGTATGTGCTACCCTGTCTGTGGGATGGTGCATATAGAAGATCCCTTGATAATAATGGAAAAATGTAGTGGGTTTCCTCTGTAAGACTATGTCAAAATAACCAAATGTTTGACATCCAATAATCAATGATTAATAAATCAATGTGCTCTCTAGTTGAGTCATTAAACAAAAACAAAACAGACCATTATCAATACAAAGTTGTTTTTTCTTTGTCAGTTCATGAACAATTAATTTTTCTTTCATTGTGTTGGGTGATAATTCTACTGTTTTGTGCCCTGATAAACAAGGTGCATGTATACAGGTTACTTCAAGTGTGAACATACACACATGGATGCACACAGGCTGCAAGTGAGGCATTAACATACAGACAGTATTACCCGGTACATGTGTGACATAGAAAATGTATGAAACCATAGTCTGATCATAGTTTGTATTTCCAGAGTAACAGGTAAGGGATTAATAAAGTCATAAAATGGCTTTCATAATGTTGTTTTCTTGTGTACATGTTTCCCAATGGGAAATATTTATAAAAAAAATAAAAAATTATATTAAAAATAGCGTGAAGCTGTCGAAATGTTTGGAGTATTCTGTAACATGTTTGATGAAATATATATATTAAGTTTTGCATCACACAGTGGTGATATGTAACGAAAGAAAGAAAGAAAGAAATGTTTTATTTAATGTCGCACTCAACACATTTTATATAAGGTTATATGGCATCAGACCATACAGATATTAAGAGGAATCCCGCTGTTGCCACTTCATGGGCTACTCATTTCGATTAGCAGCAAGGGATCTTTTATATGCACCATCCCACAGACAGGGTAGTACATATTATGGCCTTTGATATACCTGTCATGGTGCAATGGCTGAAACAAGAAATAACCCAATGGGCCCATCAACGTGGATCATTCCCACACTGACCGCACATCGAGTGATCGCTGTACCACTGGGCTACATCCTGCCCTGATATGTAACTACAACAATACATCTGATCTAAACATAGCTGATATGTAACGAAGCAACAATACATCTGATCTAAACATAGCTGTGCATACAAACTAAATGTAATGTTTTTTCAATTACTAAAAAAATAAATCTATACAAAACACCAGAGATCTCATGTTACGATGTTTTGTTGTCAATCTTACCAACCTATAATAACCTGGGATTTATCTGGGATCCCATGTCCAGTCGGATTGGTAAAATTAGTGTAAGTACATCATACTTGGGATGTTTTTCAGGCCACTGAATGACACAGTACACCTCTGTTAAATTAATTTCTTAGAGCAGGCATAATTAAATATATGGGAATTTCTAGTACAGAAATTGGGAATTTTCAGTGCCATTTTGTTTTGAGAAGGGGTTTATGTTCGGACCCCAACCCCTGCAATTGCCCACGGCAATCAGCAATTCTGTGGAGTATTTAATTCTTTATGGCACTTTTTTGCCTTGGGACTATATTCCTTTTTTTTTTTTTTCAATTGCATGTTTTTTTGCTATGGACATTTTCTTAATTGCAGGGGCTAGACCCACAGAATGCCTAGATAACTTCCTGACAACATTCTGTAAAAAACGTGACATCACTGAAACAAAGAATGCTAGTAGAATGCACATGCTAAATGGTATTTAAAGCACAGTGCATTTTTAACCATACCAGATGGGGTGTAGCCCAGTGGTAAAGCGCTCACTTGATGCGTGGTCGGTTTGAGATTAATCCCCATCAGTAGGCCCTTTGGGCTATTTCTCATTCCAGCCAGTGCACCACAACTGGTATATCAAAGGCCGTTAAATGTGCTATCCTGTCTGTGGGATGGTGCATATAAAAGATCCCTTGCTACTAATGGAAAAAATGTAGCGGGTTTCCTCTCTAAGACTATATGTCAGAATAACCAAATATTTGACATCCAATAGCCGATGATTAATAAATCAATGTGCTCTAGTGGTGTCATTAAATAAAAACAATTTCTTTTTATTACCCATGCAGATAATGAATGTCAAACATTGATCCAAAATACTAAAGGAACGTCTCTGCAGCACAACACAATATTTGTGCCAGTGTACTGACATTTTATTTTGCCCTTTTATTTAATGGTAAATATATTTAAATTGCAATAAATAAATTTACCATTAAATAAAAGGGCAAAATAAAATGTCAGTACGCTAACACAAATATTGCAAAATGTCATCAACCATTTTAGAAAGTCATTCCAAGAACTATATAGTCTCTAATACAAATAAAGCAAATTTGCTTTATTTAATTTTTGTTTGGCAGCTATGTTGGCGAAGTCAGAGGTTGTTCCCATGACAGGCGTGCTTGAACAATTTTCTGATGGAAGCATGCCAAAAATTACCCACACCCACACATACTTTGGAATGTTGCACTAACAGCTAACTACATAGTTCGAAGTACACACGTGCAGTACACAAGGGAAGTAACTCTTTATGACTTAATGAGACAAAACAGCATTTCTGCATTTGGCCAGAAGCAGTTTATTTAAATGTATAAAATCAATATCAATAAAACTTTCAGAATAATATTTAATACCCAGTGACACAGACAGACTAGTAAATGTCATTTCTGGCTATAGTATTGTAATCACAACCATTTTAGTTTCAATAACAATGGTTTATTTTTGGAATTTAAAACTAATTAGCTTGTTTTCTTTATCCACTGAAAACGAAAACACGAAAAAACATACATGACACCTGATGCCTCTGACACCTGCTGCCTCTGACACCTGATGCTTGGCTTGTTAAAAAAGCCCCCAGCTAACTGGCGGTTAGAAACCCCAGTAACATCCACACTGTGTCACAATAGATGACATCACCTACACTTTTATACCAAACATGCACTTTTAAGGTTGAAAACAATTTCTACGATCGTAGAAAAAATTAAATCATGTCAAGCACATATTTAACCAAGTTTTTAATGACAATGATGTTTAGAATATCACTAAAAATAAGTCTGTTATGTGGCAAATTACTCAATAGAACAGATGTACTGTAGTTTTAATAGAAGATATATTTTAGTTTGACAGCTTTATAGTACATGACATTCGAACTGGCATACCAAACTTTGATACTGTTTTAATAAATAAAGTGATACACAAGCAATTCAATTTCTTTCAATCGTAACCTTTTGTACACAAGTAGAACAATATATTGCTAATTAGTATGCTGATTAGAGGCCAATTGCCATGGCAAATAACTGAAATCATAAAGCAACTATATATGATCCAGCAGCAAATGGGTAACCAAATTAACAACAAAATGCAATAAATAAACATTACACCTCACCCACTCATTATTATTATTTTTTTATTTTTTATTTATCTACGTAATATGCAATATTTAAACTATTTTCTCTTGAATTCACATAAAATGAGTAAATTAACTTTTTGGTCTTGCAGTATAAACATGACAAGATACACTTGCTGTTAGTCATGTTATATGACAGAGGCAATCATTAACTATCTGCCAAACATTCTAAATTAAAAATAAAGTTTAACACTATATATATCTTGCAATAAAAGAAAGAAACAAAATCAATGTGTATAAAGAAAGAAAGAAAGAAATGTTTTATTTAATGATGCACTCAACACATTTTATTTACGGTTATATGGCGTCAGACATATGGTTAAGGACCACACAGATTTTGAGAGGAAACCCGCTGTTGCCACTACATGGGCTACTCTTCCGATTAGCAGCAAGGGATCTTTTATTTGCGCTTCCCACAGGCAGGATAGCATAAACCATGGCCTTTGTTGAACCAGTTATGGATCACTGGTCAGTGCAAGTGGTTTACACCTACCCATTGAGCCTTGCGGAGCACTCACTCAGGGTTTGGAGTCAGTATCTGGATTAAAAATCCCATGCCTCGACTGGGATCCGAACCCAGTACCTACCAGCCTGTAGACCAATGGCCTACCACGACGCCACTGAGGCTGGTCAATGTGTATAACTACACCTTAATATATTTTAAAATAAGGCTATGTAATAAACTCAGTATATTTTAAACTAAGGCTATCTAATAAAATCAGTATAGATCAAACTTCGGCTATGTAATAAAGTAAGTATATTTTAAACTGTATTGCTATCTAATACACCTTAGTACCTTTGAAACTATGGCTATGTAATAAACTTGGTACATTTTTAAACTATGGCTATCTAATAAACTCAGTACATTTTAAACTAAGGCTATGTAATAAATTCAGTACATTATAAACTACAGCTATTTAATACACCTCAGTATCATTTAAACTATGGCTATGTAATACTCGATTATTGCAACACTTGGACTAGATGTTGATAGGGAAAACCCATTGCCAAAGGGTCTTTTATATGTATTTTTCTCCCACAGACAGCACATACCTTAGTCTTTGATATACCCGTGATGAGGCAGTGGTTGGGATATAAAAAAAATTTTAACAACTTCACCAAGAAATCTCCCTTCAGGCAAGAACTGTACCACTAAGTTACATTTCACCCTGATCTTACACTATGAAATAGCAAAACCTGATAACTAATATCATACGAAATTGGGCATAATTCATTCTTCAAATTATCAAACACCCTTTCTGGTCTAACCAATCACTTGACCCCATCGCCTAATGGGACGTGTTACAAACATTAATTCACCTTAAGTCCAATAATATTGCAATCAGAATGAGAATTATCTCCCTTAGATCAGTCTAACCATGTCCCTGGACAAAAGAAATCGGAAAGTAAATTCCCTGGCAGCCAATACAGGGGAAGAAAACTTGGGATCATTGCTAATTGACACTGGAAATGTTCAGTGCACAATTTAGTCCGGTCACACTTAAGATCTCATCTCCATGTGGGGCTGGAACGAAGGGAACTTTGAATTGAGATTGAGCTACACAAACGTAATGTTAACATGCATAAGAAAAAAAAACCCTCATGAGAGAGTGAGCGGAATGAAGAAAATAATTATTCCAGTCAGTGTGTCGCAGGAATTCTCAAATGGTCGACTAGATTGCTGCCGTCTGTAATTTCGGCAAACATCTGCTTTTGAAAGGTCGTCTCAAACAGGTCCTCAATTTACATAATGGAACTTGATGATGAGATGAGAAATCTGAGGGAGAGGTGGGGAAGTGGGTGGGGGGAGGGAGAAGATACAGAGATGATGCTATAGATTCAATGCTGCTGACATAACATGATGGATGTTGCTGTCTAAACTGTTGTCAACAACTGACATGGAAGATTATCAATCAAAACACTCTTTAAAATATGTTTTATTTAAAAAATAAAAATAATATGCAAAGTTACTTATGGATTATACGTAAAGTATATCGTGATTAGGGAATCAAAACCTTGTAACTGGGCATAGCTAAAATATACAAAGTTACTTATGGATTATACGTAAAGTATATCGTGATTAGGGAATCAAACCTTGTAACTGGGCATAGCTAAAATATACAAAGTTACTTATGGATTATACGTAAAGTATATCGTGATTAGGGAATCAAACCCTTGTAACTGGGCATAGCTAAAATATACAAAGTTACTTATGGATTATACGTAAAGTATATCGTGATTAGGGAATCAAAACCTTGTAACTGGGCATAGCTAAAATATGCAAAGTTACTTATGGATTATACATAAAGTATATCGTGATTAGGGAATCAAAACCCTTGTAACTGGGCATAGATAAAAGATACAGTTACTTATGGATTATACGTAAAGTATATCGTGATTAGGGAATCAAACCCTTGTAACTAGGCATAGCTAAAATATACACAGTTACTTATGGATTATACGTAAAGTATATCGTGATTAGGGAATGAAAACCTTGTAATTGGGCATAGCTAAAATATACAAAGTTACTTATGGATTATACGTAAAGTATATCGTGATTAGGGAATGAAAACCTTGTAACTGGGCATAGCTAAAATATACAAAGTTACTTATGGATTATACGTAAAGTATATCGTGATTAGGGAATGAAAACCTTGTAACTGGGCATAGCTAAAATATACAAAGTTACTTATGGATTATACGTAAAGTATATCGTGATTAGGGAATCAAAACCCTTGTAACTGGGCATAGATAAAATATACAAAGTTACTTATGGATTATACGTAAAGTATATCGTGATTAGGGAATCAAACCCTTGTAACTGGGCATAGCTAAAATATACACAGTTACTTATGGATTATACGTAAAGTATATCGTGATTAGGGAATCAAAACCTTGTAACTGGGCATAACTAAAATATACACAGTTACTTATGGATTATACGTAAAGTATATCGTGATTAGGGAATCAAACCCTTGTAACTGGGCATAGCTAAAATATACACAGTTTTCATTCCTGAATGATGATATTATATAGGCAAAACTATACTCAAAAATTACTGAAATTGTTTTATAGAATGATGGATGCAATAAAATAAACTGATCTTTTTACTTTTTATCATTATCATCATCATTATCATCATCATTATAATCATAAATCATTATCATCAATATCAACAACACTTACTCAAGGGGGTATTTCATAGACAAAATATTTATCCCAGTTTAAAACACAGATTTCATTGGTGAGCATAGATAATACATGTATTACCTTAATGCTCAATTACTGGCAGAATCAGTAAAAAAAACCCACCCAAACTGAGCCACTATGTTGAACAATTTTGAAACTGGTATAAAAAAAATATTTACAAATGTTTACTGTTAAAACAAATTACAACAAATGCTCATTATTAACAACAAAAGGTTGTGAGAGTAGCACCGGAGAAATGACATGATTTATGGCAGACACCAATCACAAGTGACAAAACAAATAACATTTGTTACATCCAATCAAAGCCTTTGTTTGTCTCAGTCAACAGAAACTATTACCATAGTCCCAACAGTAATTAACTTACATCACTCTGCCAATGCATATCAAGCACACAAACGATATAAATCTATATTTTTCATGATTTTTTTTCCTTTCTTTTTTCTGTGTGAACAAAGGAGTCTGTTTTTCAATATTTTGTGTCTTTTTTATCAGGTAACCTAATAACACCCTGACTTCTAATTAAATATACTAGTGCAAGGCCTACTCTTGTTCTGTGATACTCTCATTATCATGGTAAACCAATAATGTTACCCTTTAATTTAAATTACAAACATGTGAGTTGGTTTTGTGATATTTCAGTTGTTATTTTGCAAACCTGAAACATCATGTTTCAAATTAATGTAACTTACTCTTTCTTAATTTTATTTGCTAACAAGGCAACTGTATCACGTTACAGTTAATGGACATATAGATATGTTTCAAAGTATGATTTTTCTAACCTATATACACTGGGAAAATATTTTTAATGAAATGTCTGCTTGTTGTGATCTACATGTAATGAAGGAAGGAAGGAAATGTTTTATTTAATGACGCACTCAACACATTTTATTTACGGTTATATGGCATCAGACCAGAGATATTGAGGGAGGAAACCCACTGTCACCACTTCATGGGCTACTCTTTTCGATTAGCAGCAAGCGATATTGTATTTGCACCATCCCATAGACAGGATAGCACATACCGCGGCCTTTCATGTACCAGTTGTGGAGCACTGGCTGGAGTGAGATACATATAATGCAGACGAAGTCAATAATACAGTGAAACCCCTCTAAATTGGACACCCACAGGACTAAGTCAGGGTATGACAAAGTTTTTAAAAAGTCACTAGCCACAGGGCTAGTGGGTTTGTAAATTCCACTAGCCCACCAAAATAAAGTACTAGCCCAAATTTCTGATTAATTACAACACACTTTATGTAAGTCTGAAAAACAATGTTTCAAGGAACTCAGCCCCTATAAAAACCAGTGTTAAAGCACTCACTTGATGTGCGGTCACTTTGAGATCGATCCCCGTCGGTGGGACCATTGGGCTATTTCTCGTTCCAGCCAGTACACCACGACTGGTGTATTAAAGGCCTTGGCATGTGCTATCCTGTCTGTGGGATGGTACATATAAAAGATCCTTTGCTTCATTAGGAAAAATGTAGCAGGTTTCTTCTGATGACTATGTATCAGAATTACCAAATGCTTGACATCTAACAGCCAATATGATTAATAAATCAATGTGCTTTAGTGGTGTCGTTATAGAAAACAAACTTTTAAACAAACTTTTTTCTAGTGGATTCGTTAAACAAAATAAACTTTAACATTATCTGCCAGAACCATCGATTAGCAAGTTTACTGTGTATAAAGAGGTTATTACCAGAGTGTTTTTTGGTATCGTCAATATCATATATTAGGAATAAAAATTGTATTACCGGTATGCGAGCCTCTGGCGAGCATAATACATTATTTTTATTCCTAATATATAATATTGACGATACCGAAATACACGAGGGTAATAATCTCTTTATCATATAAGCTCAAGCTTAATACGTGTTTTTGTAAACTGTACACGCAACTTTAATTCCGCCATTACTAGAAATTCAAATGACGTAAGAATATGTCACGCGGTGTATTTTTGAATAGAAATGACATCAAACTCAAATGACGTCATTTTGGATGTCCTTACATCAAAATAAAGTTATGCCTAACGTTTTTTGTTTTCTGAACACTGGACAGCTTTCAGTGTCAAATTGCCATTGAAATGTTTTTATTTGATGACTATGAATGCATACGTCAATCATGGAGTGTCACCCAAGTACATTTGCTTAAATGTCAATAAACCTAGTGCCGAGACCTCGACTAATTTACATCTAATTTGCAAAGTTATGAAATTCTTAAAGTATGTGATCTGAAAAATATCACATACTTTGATTGCACTGAAAATGTAAGATATTATATGATATATATATATATATATATATATCAGGGGTGGGGAAAAATAAAATTGTCAATCGGTCCCGCTTGATGTCTTCATTAACGGGGAGGGGGGGGGGAGGTGGTGAGAGGGGGAAAAAGAAAGGAATAAAAAAAAAAAACCTTTTTTTTATCACATCAGTGGGAAAAAAACACCCCACAAATTGTATATATTTTACATAATGGAATAAATAATATAAAAAAGGAATAAAAGTTATGAATTTAAATCCCATATCTGTATAAAAAGTACGAGTATTCAGTACGGTGTCCTGAAAATTCATAAAAGATCGCACCGTTGAAGCGTTTGACAGCCTGAGCTAGCACATGTTTAGACAAAGAGATTAATAACGTCATCACTGATTGGATGAAATCTGACCTCTACTGGCTCTTGAGATAACCAGTACATGTAGCTGTTCTGCTTACTCCCACTTGTTAACAAGAAAGTGGAAACCTTTTGTTAATTTTAAAATCCTTTATAATTATTGGATAGACTACATTGAACAGTCAACAATAAATACATTTATTGATTATTTCAGTATATTTTATGCTATTTCAAGCAGTTTGTATTGCACAAAAGTCTCTTGCTTCCGACAGGGACACTCGACCCGACAAAGCTCCGTACATAGGTGTTGACAGGTGTTGATTGTAACCAGTTGCAAACTCTGGGTCCTTTGTTTTAATTGGAGTGTAATACCTTGATGGCTCTCTCACCAAGAATGGTGTTATTGTTAACGTCTGTTTTATCTCTTGACTGGCTCAGCAACTTTGACAAAATTAATGTTTAGCCTAGTGGCTGTGGATTGACACTACTGTAGGTCCGACTTCAGTGAATGACGATATATACTTAGGCAGACTTTAAAATCACAGACGTCTGAAACACAAGCTATACTGACCACTATTATTTTAAATCATGCATGAGATACCGATGTCTGGGCAGGCCGGTCCACTTGACGGATAAGAAATTGTTCCAATAATAGAAATGGACAGGTGGTTAGGACCGACAAGAATGACAAAAGTGGGAGTGGGACCGGCAAACACACGTTTTTAAAAAATAATTTCGGTCTCAGAGATCGAGAATCGGTCCCAGACCGGCAGAAAAGGGCTTTTCCCCACCCCTGATATATATATATATATATATATATATATATATACATACATACATACATACATACATACTGCCATTTATTGACACAGTGTTGACTTTCAATCCCACATTACAACTCTGTATTGTACACATGCATAACTACTCTAGTAGTGTACTAAATCTGATCCCAAACACCATGTGGTCCCTTATTTCTTTCCACCAGTATAAGGCAGGTTGGAAACAACCCACCACAATGAAAGCACGGTAAAGAACGGAGCGTTTCCATTGTGCAGGCATGTTTGTATTGAGCATGCAACGAGCCTCTCATAAAGCCTGATTGATATTATATTCTGAAAGGTAAATACGCTAAGTAGTGAACATAACTGGGTATATCCTTTTCAGCAAATGGGTCTCTTGTGCAGTTCAAACTGTTTCATTAAAATAACTGCCGCTGTTTGTACAACCATTACGACTGACATAAATATTTGAACACAAATACTCCAACTGTGGACACATGTCAATAGAAATAAGCTAGGTGTTTTTCTACCTACATAGGCAACAAGTATAACATTGTATTTACATTATTAGGAAATGAAAGGCGAAATCCGTATTGATGTTTCCATGTGTGTAAGCGATCCACGGAGGGAAATATATTTTATTTGTCATAAACATTGGCCACGAGGCTGTGTTTGTTTTGCACGGTTTACGGATCAAAGCAAATCCTTTAACACTATAAATTAGTTTATGTATTACATGAACCTCTACTCCAAATAAAACTTAATGATTTGAGAAGCACTGTCCATTAATACAAATAATGGCTGCTACAGTGTGAAATCATAAACTGGAATAATATGTACTTAAAGGAAAGGCTAAACAAAGGAATGTTTGTTTAACAATGCATTTTTGTTTTTATCATAGCTACTAGGCAATCTAGCTACTAGGTGTCTGGCTACTAGGCGTCTGGCTACTAGGCCCTGGCTACTAGGCAATCTAGCTACTAGGTGTCTAGCTACTAGGCATCTAGCTACTAGGCAATCTAGCTACTAGGCATCTAGCTACTAGGCAATCTAGCTACTAGCTACTAGGTGTCCAGCTACTAGGCATCCAGCTACCAGGCGTCCAGCTACTAGGCAATCTAGCTACTAGGCAATCTAGCTACTAGGTGTCTAGTTACTAGGCGTCTAGCTACTAGGCAATCTAGCTACTAGGCAATCTAGCTACTAGCTACTAGGTGTCCAGCTACTAGGCGTCCAGCTACTAGGCGTCCAGCTACTAGGCAATCTAGCTACTAGGCAATCTAGCTACTAGGCAATCTAGCTACTAGGCAATCTAGCTACCAGGCATCCAGCTACCAGGCGTCCAGCATCTAGCTACTAGATGTCTAGCTACCAGGCGTCCAGCTACCAGGCGTCCAGCTACCAGGCGTCCAGCTACCAGGCAATCTAGATACCAGGCGTCCAGCTACCAGGCGTCCAGCGTCTAGCTACTAGGCGTCCAGCGTCTAGCTACTAGGCGTCCAGCTACCAGGCATCCAGCTACCAGGCGTCCAGCTACCAGGCATCCAGCTACCAGGTGTCTAGCTACCAGGCAATCTAGCTACCAGGCGTCCAGCTACCAGGCGTCCAGCGTCTAGCTACTTGGCGTCCAGCTACCAGGCGTCCAGCTACCAGGCGTCCAGCTACCAGGCGTCCAGCTACCAGGCGTCCAGCGTCTAGCTACTTGGCGTCCAGCTACCAGGCGTCCAGCTACCAGGCATCCAGCTACCAGGCGTCCAGCTACCAGGCATCCAGCTACCAGGTGTCTAGCTACCAGGCAATCTAGCTACCAGGCGTCCAGCTACCAGGCGTCCAGCGTCTAGCTACTTGGCGTCCAGCTACCAGGCGTCCAGCTACCAGGCGTCCAGCTACCAGGCGTCCAGCTACCAGGCGTCCAGCGTCTAGCTACTTGGCGTCCAGCTACCAGGCGTCCAGCTACCAGGCGTCCAGCTACCAGGCGTCCAGCTACCAGGCATCCAGCTACCAGGTGTCTAGCTA
Organism: Gigantopelta aegis; assembly: GCF_016097555.1. NCBI lineage: Eukaryota > Metazoa > Mollusca > Gastropoda > Neomphalida > Peltospiridae > Gigantopelta > Gigantopelta aegis. The sequence continues at coordinate 9,577,101 of NC_054708.1, read as the reverse complement.
CCAGGCAATCTAGCTACCAGGCGTCCAGCTACCAGGCGTCCAGCGTCTAGCTACTTGGCGTCCAGCTACCAGGCGTCCAGCTACCAGGCGTCCAGCTACCAGGCGTCCAGCTACCAGGCGTCCAGCGTCTAGCTACTTGGCGTCCAGCTACCAGGCGTCCAGCTACCAGGCATCCAGCTACCAGGCGTCCAGCTACCAGGCATCCAGCTACCAGGTGTCTAGCTACCAGGCAATCTAGCTACCAGGCGTCCAGCTACCAGGCGTCCAGCGTCTAGCTACTTGGCGTCCAGCTACCAGGCGTCCAGCTACCAGGCGTCCAGCTACCAGGCGTCCAGCGTCTAGCTACTTGGTGTCCAGCTACCAGGCGTCCAGCTACCAGGCGTCCAGCGTCTAGCTACTTGGCGTCCAGCTACCAGGCGTCCAGCTACCAGGCGTCCAGCTACCAGGCGTCCAGCTACCAGGCGTCCAGCTACCAGGCATCCAGCGTCTAGCTACTAGGTGTCTAGCTACCAGGCGTCCAGCGTCTAGCTACTAGGCGTCCAGCGTCTAGCTACTAGGCGTCCAGCTACCAGGCATCCAGCTACCAGGCGTCCAGCTACCAGGCGTCCAGCTACCAGGCATCCAGCTACCAGGTGTCTAGCTACCAGGCAATCTAGCTACCAGGCGTCCAGCTACCAGGCGTCCAGCTACTTGGCGTCCAGCTACCAGGGGTCCAGCTACCAGGCGTCCAGCTACCAGGCGTCCAGCTACCAGGCGTCCAGCTACCAGGCGTCCAGCGTCTAGCTACTTGGCGTCCAGCTACCAGGCATCCAGCTACCAGGTGTCCAGCTACCAGGCGTCCAGCTACCAGGCGTCCAGCTACCAGGCGTCCAGCTACCAGGCATCCAGCTACCAGGCATCCAGCGTCTAGCTACTAGGTGTCTAGCTACCAGGCGTCCAGCGTCTAACTACTAGGCGTCCAGCTACCAGGCATCCAGCGTCTAGCTACTAGATGTCTAGCTACTAGGCATCCAGCTACCATGCATCCAGCTACTAGGCATCTAGCTACTAGGCGTCCAGCGTCTAGCTACTAGATGTCTAGCTATTAGACGTTTAGCTACCAGGCATCCAGCGTCTAGCTACTAGGTGTCTAGCTACTAGGCGTCCAGCTACTAGGCGTCCAGCTACCATGCATCCAGCTACTAGGCGTCTAGCTACTAGGCGTCCAGCATCTAGCTACCAGGCGTCTAGCTACTAGGCGTCCAGCATCTAGCTACTAGGCGTCTAGCTACCAGGCGTCCAGCTACCAGGCGTCCAACTACCAGGCGTCCAGCTCCTAGGCGTCCAGCTACCAGGCGTCCAACTACTAGGCAATCTAGCTATTAGGCAATCTAGCTACTAGGCACCTAGCTACCAGGCGTCCAGCTACCAGGCAATCTAGCTACTAGGCGTCTAGCTACCAGACAATCTAGCTACCTGGCAATCTAGCTACCAGGCGTCCAGCTACTAGGCATCCAGCGTCTAGCTACTAGACGTCTAGCTACCAGGCGTCCAGCGTCTAGCTACTAGACGTCTAGCTACCAGGTGTTCAGCTACCAGGCGTCTAGCTACCAGGCGTCTAGCGTCCAGCTACCAGGTGTTCAGAGTCTAGCTATTAGATGTCTAGCTACCAGGCGTCCAGCGTCTAGCTACTAGACGTTTAGCTACCAGGCATCCAGTGTCTAGCTACTAGGCATCTAGCTACTAGGCATCCAGCTACCAGGCGTCCAGCTACCAGGCGTCCAGCTACCAAACGTCTAGCTATTAGGTGTCTACCATAAGGTATTAAAGCTGATGTTTGTAGGAAATCAGAGCAGAAATCAGCTGCTGATACGTAGGCAACTTTGACTAATTTGCACATGGAATCTTTTAATGCACAAGACAGCACATACCATGGTATTTGATAAATCCAATGGGTTCACAAGGGATCTTTTAAATGCACTTTTCCAAGACAAGGCAGCACATGCAATGGTCTTTGATATCAATAAACTCAATGGGTTTATGCACAGACATAAAGGGAAGTAGTAGTAAGGAGATTTTTAATTATCATTTGTTAGCCAACTCTTAACAGTGGTGAAGTAGTTAAGTCATTGGACATATGAGGCTGGTAGGTACTGGGTTCGTATCCTGGTAATGGCTTTCAAACTCAATAGGTAGGTGTATAAGGCCACTACACTGACTTTTCTTTCACTAACCACTAACCCACTGTCCTGTACAGACAGTCCCTGGAGATAGCTGAGGTGTGTGTGCCCAGGACAGTGTGCATGAACCTTAAGTGGATATAAGCAAGAAAATAAATAAAAATAAAAATTAAATGCTCCCCCAAAGACAAAAATCTTGTCAATGGCTGTGATACTACAGCCATGTTATATCCTCCCCCTCCCCCAATTCCCTCACCTGAGAAGGTCATCCACAGCAACAATTGTTCTTTAACATTTAACACTTTAACAAATTAATGTCCAATAAAGCGTTAACCGATTTCATTTTTCTGAATTAAATTGTTATTTTATTACTGCCTGTTGTTCTCTAGCACACATTAATAATGAACATGTATTATTTTAACACACAGCTTCGATAGATATTATTAATAGGAAAAATTACTTCCTGAATTTTTGTGATTAAATAAAGCATTAATAAAAGATAAAAGCGGCTAGTTTTCATACATAATAACTATAGCAACAGCTACACCTCAATGGAGAGTGGCCATGTTCACCCACACACCGCTGGCACCACAAGATATGGTTTCTCTTCCAAGATATGGTTTCTCTTCTGCCACGGGAATTGACCCACATTGAGAAACCTCGCCAATCTATTAAGTTTTAATCAGATCATCACATGACGACTCATGCCCGGGGCCAGGCAATTTCCACAAAATACCGCAAAGTCGTTATTTACCTGCCAAATGACAGACACAAGCAAACAAGACAAATAGCTAAAGAGTGGAGACTACACAAACAACACTTTTGAATTTGTTTGTTATTTTAGTCCTTAATATGAATGTACAAGATGAAAAGGTGCAGATGCGGGTGGGGGTTGCGGGTGGGGTGGGGCGGTTGCAGGTGGGGGAGGGGTCTTGGGGATGTTCACCGCCTCCATACTTTAAACTGCCCCAAAATTTCATTGTTCTGACAAATGTGTGTGTGTGTGTGTATATATATACTCTTCAAAAAAAGAAACGCAAAAGGGTACAAATGGGTTATAACTCCAATTTTATGTTTCCTACCGGTTCATGCTTTGTGAATATAAGGTCATTGCATGTCCCAAACACATTCCCACGGTTACATTCGATAAAACGCAGCTACTGTACAATAAAGTTCCAAAATGTGAATATTCGCAAAAACGCAGCCACGTGCAAACCATGTCACCACTGCACGTGTGTTGTCTGCACGTGCAACATGAACACCGACAGTATAAAAGTGCAGGGTGTTCGCTTGCCTGGCCTCTGTATCTGGCCGACAGTTGACAATCCAGGACATGCCACGTCTCAGTGAACCGCAGAGAAACAATGCCATCGGCCGACTAGACGCAGGCGAATCCAGAACGGTCGTTGCCAGGGCATTCCATGTGTCCCCAAGCACCATCTCCAGACTGTGGGACCGTTACCAGCAACATGGATCAACACGTGACCTCCCTAGATCCGGTCGACCACGGGTCACTACCCCCGGGCAGGACCACTACATCCGGGTACGCCACCTTCGGGAACGATTGACTACTGCCACCTCCACAGCCGCAGCAATACCAGGTTTGCGCAGGATATCCGACCAGACCGTACGGAACCGCCTACGTGAGGTATGAATTCGTGCCAGACGTCCAGTTCGAGGTGTCATCTTAACACCACAACACCGTCGACTCCGACTGCAGTGGTGCCAGATTCATCGACAATGGCCTCAACTGCGATGGAGACAGGTGTGGTTCAGTGACGAGTCCCGATTTCTGCTCCGACGTCATGATGGAAGATGTCGCGTGTATAGGCGTCGTGGTGAACGTTATGCGGCAAACTGCGTGCAGGAAGTGGACAGATTCGGCGGGGGTAGTGTCATGGTGTGGGCAGCCATCTCACACACTGGCAGAACTGACCTGGTCCACGTGCAGGGCAACCTGAATGCACAGGGCTACATTGACCAGATCCTCCGGCCACACATCGTTCCAGTTATGGCCAACGCCAACGCAGTGTTCCAACATGACAACGCCAGGCCTCACACAGCACGTCTCACAACGGCTTTCCTACAGAACAACAACATTAATGTCCTTCCTTGGCCATCGATATCACCGGATTTGAACCCAATTGAGCATCTATGGGACGAGTTGGACAGACGCCTCCGACAGCGACAACCACAGCCCCAGACCCTGCCCGAGCTGGCAGCAGCCTTGCAGGCCGAGTGGGCCACCATCCCCCGGGACGTCATCCGTACTCTGGTTGCTTCAATGGGCAGGCGGTGCCAGGCAGTTGTCAACACACGCGGAGGGCACACCCGGTATTGACTCCAGATGACCTTGACCTTGGTGGTGTGTCCTATCACTTACTCACAATGGACTAGAGTGAATTGTGAACAATCCTGCAACATTTGGTAATTATCGGACTCACCATTCAATAATTAAATCAATTCTCCAAATGTTACGACAATGTGGTTTTGCGTTTCTTCTTTTGAAGAGTATATATATATATATATATATATATATATATATATATATTGTAAATACATATAGCTTATGCACACAAATCTTAAATCGGATAAAAAACTGTTTAAAGAATCACACCCCTGATTTCCAAGTGGTGAAGGAAAATGACAGTTGCTGCAGTGTTACTGATTCAAGAAAAGGTTTGTACTACACATCTTAGTGACATACATGTATATGTATACAGATATATAAAACTATAGTCATTAATTTTTTGTTGATATTGCAACTTGTTGATGTTATTTTGTACACTCTGTTCCCATGTGGAATGTTTAAATGCAATAAATTTTATCTTATCTATCTTATCCGATTGGGATGTTTTCCCCCCAACCAACCAGTGCACCACGACTGGTATATCTATGGCTATGGGAAAGTGCATATACATATAAAAGATCTCTTGACCTAATGGAACACTGTACTGGGTTTCCTCTAAACCTATATAATTAAAAAACTACCAAATGTTTTACATCCAATAGCCACTGATTCATTAATAAATCAATGTTCTCTAATGGTTAAGCAAAACAAACTTGAACACTATGCACCGGTCTTGGTGGCGCAGTGGTTAAGTCGTCAGACTACAGGCTGGTAGGTACAGGGTTCTCAGCCTGGTACCGGCTCCAACCCAGAACGAGTTCTTAAGGGCTCAGTGGATAGGTGTAAGGCCACTACACACTCTTCTCTCTCACTAATCACTAACCAATTAACAACTAACCCACTGTCCAGATAGCTGAGATGTGTGTCAAAGACTTTAATTGGATATATAGAGGATACTTCCCGAGTGTCTTGTGATATCATAATTTATCAGCACAAGTTGATAAAAGTATGAAATCCGAGTGCTGATAAATTATGATATCACAAGACATGAGGGGTATATTCTTTTTATCATCCATTATCATTCTTTTCATTTGCGACAGTTGTAAACAATGTCAGTAATGTGGGTTGAATGTCAGTGGTAGACTCGTTAACTAGCAGAACGGCAGTGGCGTGACGTCACTAATGGTAGGTTTAGAGCTGAAACAAACACAGTGACGTAACAAAACATTGTTTTGTGATTAAAATTTAACCAATCAAGAGATAACACAAATTACAGTGCCAGCGATATCTCCTACAAAAGCCTTTAATGGATGATAAAAGCACGTAAGTAAGTTGAAATGAAATGAACGAAAACTATTTTCATGGCCATTATGTAATCAGGTTTTCTGCACATGAAGACATAACATTGTGCAACTGTTGCATAACACGGTTATTGAGACACACTGCATGTGCCATACTTTTGATTGGCACCAGACTGTCTCCAACTACTCAAGTGCTGAAGTACTAAAACTCATGTAGCTGGATACCCGTAGCATTAGGCACATTTCCACATAGTTAGTGCATGCATGCGTAATGTTTTAACATGCTCATATACCACAGAAGTTTCCAGCATGTCTGCCCCAGGGTTTGACCTCTGAGAGGTCAGGGCCCCTATCCGGGGCAGAACATAGTTAGTAATGTAATCTTTGGACTGGCCTATCTAACTTCAGGGATGGGATGTAGCCCAGTGGTAAAGTGCTCGCTTGATGTGCAGTTGGTCTGGGATCAATCCCCGTCAATGGGCTCATTGGGCTCTTTCTCGCTACATCCAGTGCACCACGACTGGTATGTCAATGGCTGTGGTATGTGCTATTCTGTCTGTGGGATGGTGCACATAAAAGATACCTTGCTACTAATGGAAAAATGTAGCGGTTTTTCTCTCTAAGACTATTATGTCGAAATTACCAAATGTTTAACATCCAATAACCGATGATTAGTAAATCAATGTGCTCTAGTGGTGTCGTTAAACAAAACACACTTTTTACTGTATCCAACTACAAAAGAACTCAGTCAATGAATGAATGAATGTTTAACAACACCCCAGCACAAAAATACACATCAGCTATTGGATGTCACAAATGGTAAGTTAAATGCACGATAACATATTTTAGTTCACATACACATTATACATATTATGTACATATTATTTAATTTCATTAATCAAATTAAATTAAATAAAAAAAAATTAATGTAATTTGTTTGTTTTTAAATAACATAAATTTTGGGTTTTAGGATATCCAGCAAGGGGAGTTCACTCCATTTTGAAGGAAGAATAACAGTTATATTAATCATAGGTTAGTATGGATAATTTAATTTAATTGCCTAAGTAATTTAATTAATAATTTAATTTAATTAAACTTAAACTCTAGTAAAACACTGTGTGCAGTCAGTCTAGGATCGATTTCTGTTGGTGGGCCCTTTGGGCTATATCTCGTTCCAACCAGTGTTCTACATATGGTGTAATAAAGGCCATGCTATGTTGCCTGTGGGATACTGCATATACTGCTAATAGAAAAAGAGTAACCCACTGTATGGCAGCAGTGGGTTTCCTCTCTCATGGGGCGGAATTTAGCTCAGTCGGTTGAGTGCTCGGTTGAGTGCTCGCTTGAGGTGCTTGCGTCGCAGGATCAATACACCTTGATGGATCCATTCAGCTGATTGGGGTTTTTTCTCGTTCCGACCAGTGCACCACAACTGGTCAAAGGTCATGATATGTGTTGTCCTGTCTGGTGGAAAGTGCATATAAAAGATCCCTTGCTGCATTAAGAAAAATGTAGTGGGTTTCCTCTGATGACTACAAGTCAGAATTACCAAATGTTTGACATCCAATAGCCGATGATTAATTAATCAATGTGCTCTAGTGTGTTGTTAAACAAAACAAACTTTTCCTTTCTCATTATATGTCTGACATATAAATGTAATTAAAATTTGTTGAGTATGTCATTCAATAAAACATTGGTTCCTTCCTTCCTTCCTTCAATTTAATAACACCCAAACTATAACATAATATGTTGAAAACCTTTTATGAGTTTACTACCTGTTGATAGCCAAGTTCACTCACCTGTGAATCTGAAGTTCAGGTGAACTGTGTCAGTTCATATCTCACAAACTGTGTCACAGCCAGGTAGTTGAAGATACCTCAACACACACCTTTGACATTTATGACTGAGATCACTCAACAATAAGAGGTTAATTAATGCTCCCCTCAATACATTAGCCTATCACTTTGTTATACATTACTTGTATTACTTTGTCATACATTACTTGTATTACTTTGGCTTGACACAACAACTGTCTGAATAAAAAATGATGTTTTAAAAAAAAAATTGTGGTTATTACCATGATTATTAATATTCATCTCAAATGACACATCTCAATAATATATGTACCTTTTTGTGGATTTTTGTTTTGTTATTAAAAAAAGAAGAAAGTAAAACTAGATTTTATAATTGAGTGAATTATAATTGTTTTTAAAATTAGTGGCTAGTTATACAAGATGCAGAACTCATACTCCATAGAGAATTTACATTGTATAATTATGGTTGTAAATACATTTACACACATTATATTTAAATTTACATTGTATAATTATGGTTGTAAATACATTTACACACATTATATTTAAATTTACATTGTATAATTATGGTTGTAAATACATTTACACACATTATATTTAAAGTTTGTTTTGTATAATGACACCACTAGAGCACACTGATTTATTATTCATCAGCTATTGGATGTCAAACATTTGGTAATATTGACATATATAATTTAAGAAAGGAAACCCGCTACATTTTTATATTAGTAGCAAGGGATCTTTTATATGTACCACCCCACAGACAGGATAGCACATACCACAGCCTTTGATATACCAATCGTGGTGCATTGGCTAGAGCGAGAAATAGCCCAATGGGCCCACCAACGGGGATCGATCTCACACTGACCGCACATCAAGCAAGCATTTTACCACCGGGCAACATCCCATCCAGATTATGTTTTTAAAGATAAATCCTTAATTTTAAATGTTCTCTTGTTGACCGAGTTTTGAATTGAGGAAGTCACTCTGACTCCTAGAGTGGGATGTAGCCCAGTCGTAAAACATTCACTTGATGCACAGTCAGCTTGGGATCGATCCTCATTGGTGGGCCCATTGGGATATGTCTTAGCTAGTGCACCGCAGAGATTCTAGAATACGGCAGCCTGATGTGTGTGGCGAGTGTTTTTTCGGTAGGGCTAGACATTTTTTTGTACCACCTGCCCGATGGCAGAGTAAAAAAATAAATAAACAAAAAAGAAAACAAAAACATATCCCACATCTAAAGTGAAAAGACAAAAACAATTTCTAAAAAATAATGTAACTATGCTGTTTACACTGGTACTCAATTATTTGCAATTCTAAGTAACACACTGCACATATAGGTGTAATGCAAACAGAAACCAATCAATTAAGTACACCAAATTAGTTTCCATTGCTGATAATGTTAACATTTTGTAATGAAACTGATCTAAACAATGCATCGATCTTCTTGGGCAGTATACATACAAAAAGTGTGATTTCTTATATTTTATTTACCTGCAAAAAATAGGATAGCACTTGGTATTTGAGATAATTAAATAATGTGAATATACATGAAACAAAAACAAAAAAACATTATTAAAAAAATACAAATAAATGTGTATATTACCAACCCCCAGTTCTGCAGACTGTAACAGTTTGCATGTTTTAATAGTACACTAACTAATATATATATATATATATATATATATATATATATATATATATATATATATATATAATAAACAATTTAACAATTTGACAAAAACATTTACTACAGAACTCGAACACAACTGCAATGGAGAATCAAAAATGAGGATATACCCATGCGCAGGTGTAGGTTATACATCCGGCAGATAATTCTGCAGTGGAGGTTATAACTCAGGGTTGTATAGCATTGTTGTTGTGCTAGTACAGTAAGTTGAATAAGACTATCAATGGTATTTGTATTTGTAAATAAACATATTACATGTTAAAAATTATTAATAGTGATTATAAAGTGCTTTGGACATCTGGGGTGGGGGTGGGGGTGGGGTACTTTGTAGTATTTTAGATACAAATTTACATAACATACAGAAGTAGGGCTAGTAGATTTGTAACCATGGCTATTGGATTTTTAGAAAATTCTAGAAGCCCTGGCACCATGACTGGTGTATCTAAGGCTGTGGTATGTGCTATCCTGTCTGTGGGATCGTGTATATAAAATATCTATTGCTACTGATAGAAAAATATAGTGGGTTTCTTCTCTAAGACTATATGTCAAAATTACCAAATGTTTGACATCCAATAGCTGATGATTAATTATCAATGTGCTCTAGTAATGTCATTAAACAAAACAAACTTTAACTTAACTCAAGACTCCTACAAATATTTGATCAACTCAAACTGCATCATAAATGGTGGCATTCGTGGTATATGAGCATGTTAAAATTAGCCAGCCAGCATCATAAATTACTGTATCTGCAGGTGTGTATGGGGTTTGGGGTTTGTTTGTCTTTCTTCTGTCTTTTTTTTTCTTTTTCTTCTTTTTTTTTTTTGGGGGGGGGGGGGGGGGGGGTTCATGGTCTTGATAAATTGCTTTTTTTTTTAAGGAAGTATAGAAAGGACAGCCTACTATTTGAAATGGTTGTTACAGCCATCTCTAGGTCAAGATCTTCAGGTGTCTGTGGCAGGTTCCACTGTATATCAGTGGGAGCAGACTTAAAAATCCCCAATCATTGTTTGTGTGCTTCCAGCTATCTCTAGTTCTCAGTGTGCTGGCTGATAAAAACGACATTAGTCTGAGATGTGGTGTTTTTAATATATCCCTATATCACTGATACAGTTCAAACAATGCTCCATTAATACGAGACATGGCTGCCTCTCAAGTAGAGCCACTAACCGAACCTTGAGGTCCACTTTTATATATCACAAACTTGAGTCTTAGCTCCGATAAGATAACGGTCATCATTAATATTTCTTTCCATCATTGAAACAGTTGTAGTATTTCCCCAGGTGTATACGTTATAGCCAGCAAACTGTAATGCAGCTGTGGATCCTACAAAGCTGTACATTTCCCCTGTGTAAAATAATATAGTTAGTGAAGTCTAAAACATGTGGTCTGACCATAGCCTTAGTTAATTAAGGCACAACATACCAGGGCCCCGTTTTATAAAGTGATCTTAGAGCTTTGTAAAATGTGTCACAGTAATCTGAGCAATTTAGTGAAAGGGTTGAAGGGTTGGTATATGTTTGGGGTAGGGGTGGGCGAGGGGCAACAGATTATAATTTTAAAAAACCTTTGTTGTGTTTAACAACACCACTAGAGCACATTGATTTATTAATCAATGGCTGTTGGATGTCAAACAATTTTTCCATTCGTAGCCAAGGATAATTTATATGCACAATCCCACAGACAGGATAGCAGATACCACAGCCTTTGATATACCAGTCGTGGTACACTGGCAGGAATAAGAAATAGCCCAATGGACCCACCGATGGGAATTGATCCCAAACCGACCACGCATCAAGTGAGTACTTTACCACTGGGCTATGTCCCGCCTACAGATTGTCAGATGATGTATATAAACCTGTATGTACATATATGTAATATCATGTACGTATCAACCTGTTCACACACACATGCACACTCACTTGGTCTTGGCATGCTCAATATTTTTTAACCAACTTAATTGGCATTTAACTTCTTTTTTTCTTTCTTTTTTACACAATCAGATAAAATAAATTTCCGTTCATTATAAAATATATTCAACTGTCACGCTGTATCAGTTTACTGTACCGGACTGACATTTTTAAATGTCGAGATATGCATGCCTGAATCAGTTTGCTGTATGGTTTGTACGAGGATGACATTTTTCCATGTTTTGGTGTACATGCCTGAATCACCTGTTGAGGACAGACTTAAGGATTAATGTGAGAGAGGCCAGCTGCTGCCTGCTTGTAGAAACTGTACTCACAGATGACATGGTTTTTAAAAGTAAGTACTTTATCATACACAGGACAGCACATACCATGGCCTTGGATATACCAGTTGGCTTCACTGCTGTGCACTGATTCTATGAACCACTGTACATTAAGCAGGCTTTCTACTCACTGAGCAATTATTACAAGTCCTGTATTAAATAAAGATAAAATTTGCTTTGTTTAATGATACCACTAGAGCACACCGATTCATTCACCTTTGTCTGTGACAAAGTGTATATAAAAGATCCCAGATGAAAAAAAAAAATGTTGCAGGTTTTACATAAGGCTTTGTGTTAAAAATTACCCAATGTTTGACATCCAATAGCCGGTGATTAATAAATCAATGAGCTCTAGTGGTGTCATTAAACAAAACACACTTTATTTACTCATATAATTAATCTTGACTATTTTATTTTGTATCTGTCTATATATGCATGTTTTATAAATAAAACAATCATACATATACATGTAGATTCAATATTATTTTAAAACAGCTGTTGTTATGCACACAATCCACAGGTCAGACGCGTTTCTGACATTTTCAGCTGTTAAACCGTACACATTTTGGACACCACACGGCACTATACTGTGCAGGTCGGGAATGCCTCTGAGCACGCGAGTATTGCGAGGCAAGTCGGCAAGTATTGAAAATGTATACGGAGGATTATCAGTGAACAAATGTGCTCGGCGTTGGTAATGAGTGGACTTTGTTCAAGCAATGGGCCAATATTTACCCAACCAACACAAGCGCCATGCTCCCGTGGCCTGATGGTAAAGAAACGAGCGACAAACACGTCGCAGATGTTGCCAGGACACACGTGCTAGAAAAATACTACGACACCTTGCCCAGAGCTTGTACCCTGTTGCATCCTGCACTAGAAACATTTCTGTTTAACGACATCACTAGAAAAAGTTTGTTTAAAAGTTTGTATTATTTAACAACACCACTAGATCACATTGATGAATTAATCACTGGCCACCTGATGTCAAACATTTGGTAATTCTGACATGTAGTCATCAGAGGAAACACGCTACATTTTTCCTAATGCAGTAAGGGATCTTTTATATGTACTTTCCCACAGACAGGACAGCACATACAACGGCCTTTGACCAGTTGTAGTGTACTGGTTAGAATGAGAGAAAAAATTCCAATCAGATGAATGGATCCACCGAGGTGGTTCGATCCTGCGATGACAGCTCCTTAAGCCGGCACTCAACCGACTGAGCTAAATCCCCCCCACCACTGAGTTTTCATAGTGTAAGGAATTTCACACGTTGCCATCAAGTACTAAATCCCCCCACCACTGAGTTTTCATAGTGTAAGGAATTTCACACGTTGCCATCAAGTACTAAAAAACCCCACCACTGAGTTTTCATAGTGTAAGGAATTTCACACGTTGCCATCAAGTACTAAAAAAACCCACCACTGAGTTTTCATAGTGTAAGGAATTTCACACGTTGCCATCAAGTACTAAATCCCCCCACCACTGAGTTTTCATAGTGTAAGGAATTTCACACGTTGCCATCAAGTACTAAAAACCCCCACCACTGAGTTTTCATAGTGTAAGGAATTTCACACGTTGCCATCAAATACTAAAAACCCAACCACTGAGTTTTCATAGTGTAAGGAATTTCACACGTTGTCATCAAGTACTAAAAAACCCAACCACTGAGTTTTCATAGTGTAAGGAATTTCACACGTTGTCATCAAGTACTAAAAAACCCAACCACTGAGTTTTCATAGTGTAAGGAATTTCACACGTTGTCATCAAGTACTAAAAAACCCAACCACTGAGTTTTCATAGTGTAAGGAATTTCACACGTCATCAAGTACTAAAAAACCCAACCACTGAGTTTTCATAGTGTAAGGAATTTCACACGTTGTCATCAAGTACTAAAAAAACCCAACCACTGAGTTTTCATAGTGTAAGGAATTTTACATGTTGTCATCAAGTACTAAAAAAACCAACCACTGAGTTTTCATAGTGTAAGGAATTTCACACGTTGTCATCAAGTACTAAAAAACCCAAACACTGAGTTTTCATAGTGTAAGGAATTTCACACGTTGCCATCAAGTACTAAAAAACACCACCACTGAGTTTTCATAGTGTAAGGAATTTCACACGTTGCCATCAAGTACTAAATCCCCCCACCACTGAGTTTTCATAGTGTAAGGAATTTCACACGTTGCCATCAAATACTAAAAACCCAACCACTGAGTTTTCATAGTGTAAGGAATTTCACACGTTGTCATCAAGTACTAAAAAACCCAACCACTGAGTTTTCATAGTGTAAGGAATTTTACACATTGCCATCAAGTACTAAATCCCCCCACCACTGAGTTTTCATAGTGTAAGGAATTTCACACATTGCCATCAAGTACTAAAAAATCCCACCACTGAGTTTTCATAGTGTAAGGAATTTCACACGTTCCCATCAAGTACTAAAAATCCCTGAGTTTTCATAGTGTAAGGAATTTCACACATTCCCATCAAGTACTAAATCCCTCCACCACTGAGTTTTCATAGTGTAAGGAATTTCACACATTCCCATCAAGTACTAAATCCCTCCACCACTGAGTTTTCATAGTGTAAGGAATTTCACACATTCCCATCAAGTACTAAATCCCCTCACCACTGAGTTTTCATAGTGTAAGGAATTTCACACATTCCCATCAAGTACTAAATCCCTCCACCACTGAGTTTTCATAGTGTAAGGAATTTCACACATTCCCATCAAGTACTAAATCCCCCCACCACTGAGTTTTCATAGTGTAAGGAATTTCACACATTGCCATCAAGTACTAAAAACCCATCTAGCTGAGAGAGGCGCTGGACAGCATGGAATAAAACCAGCATGAAGTCGTAGTCCCTGAGAGCCAAGTCTGAGAGGTTTGTCACTAATGTCACAAACTGTCACCCCACATTAGTCACTCTCAAAGGAATGCATTACCCCCTCCAGTCCTTCTCCCGGGCACTGACCTGGCCCCTGACCACACAGCAATCCTCCACACTTAATGGTCAATGTGCAGTTAATAGATGACCAGCGGTCAGTATCTGGTCAAGTGGACATAATCTCCCATTAAATTATTATTCAAGAGGTCTTGTTGGTTTTACATCCCACCAATAAAGCTGGAGCACCCTTCTGATAGTGGGAACAGCTTTCCTCCAAACATCACATTGTTGGCTTTCTTGTGACAATAACAATACCACATGGAGCACCAGCTTCACCCTGCTTCCAGCCTATTTAATATGTGATTTGTTACTTGCTATCTTGTTGACATGCAAGAGATCATTTCAATACCTCCGTTTAATTCCAACAAGACATGGCAATGTTCTTTCAAGGATCATGGTATGTGCTGTTGTCTGTTAAAATGTGCATGAACACTTAAAACACCATTATCTTGACATTGTTTATCTTAAAGTTGTATAAAAATGTATCCAACTTGCTTTCACTCATTAGATACGTTATAAAATGTTATGTGTTAAGATAAATGGTATATCCAACAGCCACTGATGTAGTATTCTCTGTATGAACTCTGGTATTTAAAAGGATGATACAAATTCTCAAAGCCAAGAGAAACAGCACTTCTGACATTGGTTAAATACCAAACCTATAGTTACATGGACTAGCCTGAGTTTTGTAGACATTTTACAAGGTTTTCAGCAAATAAAATATTTCTACATTATTAAAATTACAACTCTCTTGCGTTTTCTTGCTTAGAATATCAATATCTCTATAACCAACACATTTTCTTGCTTAGAATATCAATATCTCTATAACCAACATATTTTCTTGCTTAGAATATCAATATCTCTATAACCAACACATTTTCTTGCTTAGAATATCAATATCTCTATAACCAACACATTTCTGGACATTGTAATGTTTTTGTAGTACCTGAAAATCAATTACACCTACCCACTGTACACTTGAAGAACTCGCTCTGGTTAGAGCCGGTACCGGGCTGCAAATCCTGTACCTACCAGCCTGTAGTCTGATGGCTTAACCACAGCACCACCAAGGCTGGTGTAATACCATTGACACCATTAGCGGTAAAGCAGAAAGACTGTCACACCTTGCAATCTTAAAATGAGTTTGGTTTTGTAGCACAGAAAATTAACGAGTGAAATATCGGTTTCTGTAAAAAGCTGTTGGCACATATACCAACAATTTTGGCACTGGCGGACAATGGAGGTGATTAGAAAAAGCCTTTAAACAACAAGTCGTCTAAGTGTTTTCATGTTTGTCTTCTCTGTAAATTTAATAGTTACGCAATACACTAATGATGGATACGGACAAACCCATTCAGAGACAACATGGATCATCCATTATGTAAAGCAAATGGTGCAACAGCAAGAAAGAGATTTATCATTTAATAAAATATCTCTTTAATTCACATGTCTGTGATACACAGATTTTCAATATTTTGTATCCACCTCCAATATCGAGGCCAATAAACTAGTTCATTATCCCTGAGGCTAGATCTCTTGGGTAATATATTATAACAACATTGATTTTAAAAAACACAGACATGGAAAGGATTGGAATATTTGTGTATAACAACACCTCAGCACATTTTAAATTATTTGCTGCCTAACATGGTGATTTGGGGGGGGGGGGGGGGGGTGTCAAGAGAGTTAAAAGTTAAAAGTGTTTTTTTTAAATGATAACACTAAAGCACATTCATTTATTAATTTGATGTCAAACATTTGGTAATTCTGATATATAGTCTGAGACAGCAAACACGCAACATTTTTTTGTTAGTAGCAAGGGATCTTTGATCTTTTATATGCACCATCCCACAGACAGGATAGCACATACCACGGCCTTTGATATACAAGTCATGGTGCACAGAATGGCTGGACTGGTCAAGAGAGACAGAGAAGGGGGAATATAGAGGAGGTGATAGAGAGAGAGAGAGAGAGAGAGAGAGAGAGAGAGAGAGAGAGAGAGAGAGAGAGAGAGAGAGAGAGAGAGAGAGAGAGAGAGAGAGAGAGAAGAAAAAAAGAGATGGAAGGAGGGAGAGAGAAAAGTAGTGAAAGAGATAGAGAGAAGAGAGAAACACTGACTAGTAATGATAAAAACATCAAGGATGTTTTTTGTGTGTTTTATATGCACTTTCTGATAGAACCACCCACTGATATACATGTACCAGTTATGGGACACAGCACCACATCCCACTTCCAGAAAGACACAAACTATGTCCTAACTACATATCCACCATAAGCAATTACTAATTAATATGAAGCCACCCTGTACCTACACTTAACTGCATGTATATTCAATACACATATCAGATCACCATATAGAATTCTTACCGCAAAGGTAAGATATGCATCTTATCTTACAAGGTACATGTAGTTAAAAATTCGTAGATAAAAATTCATACTCACTTAATTTATAAACAGTGTATTTAATTATGTATGATGCAGCATGTATCCATTTTGGTAGAAAAAAAGGTATATACAGTTAAGATATACTTAAGATAATAAACAACAGAAACAATAACTTAAAAATTACACAAAGCAAAATATACGCAAGCTAACCTACGGTAGTCTTAGAGAAGAAACCCCCTATATTTTTCCATTGCTCAAGGTATTTTTAAAAACACTTTCCAACAGACAGGACAGCACATAATTCAGCCTTTGATTTACTAGTCAGAGATTTGGTCCACTTAGGTGATGTAAGTACTTCAGGCAAGCTCTCTACGGACCAAGCTAGATCCCACCCCAAACCTGTAACGTTTATAAAATACCAGTCAGTCTAGGATCGACCCCTGTCAGTAGGCCCATTTGGCTATTTCTCGGTCTAGGATCGATCCCTGTCAGTAGGCCCATTTGGCTATTTCTCGGTCTAGGATCGACCCCTGTCAGTAGGCCAATTTTGCTATTTCTCTGTCTAGGATCGACCCCTGTCAGTAGGCCCATTTGGCTATTTCTCGGTCTAGGATCGACCCCTGTCAGTAGGCCCATTTGGCTATTTCTCTGTCTAGGATCGACCCCTGTCAGTAGGCCCATTTGGCTATTTCTCGGTCTAGGATCGATCCCTGTCAGTAGGCCCATTTGGCTATTTCTCGGTCTAGGATCGATCCCTGTCAGTAGGCCCATTTGGCTATTTCTCGGTCTAGGATCGATCCCTGTCAGTAGGCCCATTTGGCTATTTCTCGGTCTAGGATCAATCCCTGTCAGTAGGCCCATTTGGCTATTTCTCGGTCTAGGATCGATCCCTGTCAGTAGGCCCATGTGGCTATTTCTCGGTCTAGGATCGATCCCTGTCAGTAGGCCCATGTGGCTATTTCTCATTCTAGCCAGTGCATCATGCACAACTGCTATATGAATGGAAATTCCTGTCCTGGACAGAGGAGCCGACCAAGGCTTGTTCTGAATGTGCAAGTAAAACCCTCTGACCTGACCTAATGTAAAAATGTAGCGGGTTTCCTCTCTAAAACTACATGTCAAAATTACCAAATGTTTGATATCCAATAGCCTATGATTAATAAATCAATGTGTTCTAGTGGTGTCATTAAACAAAACTAACTTGTCTTTTTATATTATATTAAATCTTCAGTATGTTAAAATTGATATTCAGTACCAGTTTGTGATATTGTCAGGTATAAAAACCAAGCCAACATTACAGTACTCAAGTTATGGCCCTCTTCATAATTACACTGCACATGAGTGGAGCCATCTGTAGTTCATGGACACCTTCCTACACTTCAATAAATCATTCCGACCCCATCTCAGTTTATGTGGCAGACAAAAAATGAACCTTAACACTGACATTTCCACTCGGCTGAGTTTTATTACATACAGTTCAACAGCAAATGCAGGTTAGTCTATTTCCATCCATACAGATTCCATAAACACTCAGAGCTGAACAGCATAAAACAAGAAATAAAATGTTGCAGAAAAATTATCAGGGCCATTCTTTGATTGGCTGTGGGTGTTTTCTGTCTCAGCTTTTATGGCAACCGCAAAGGATTCCATCATAAAGTGTGCAGGGAAACTAATCAATGGATTAATACAGATTATGGATACGAAACATCACAAGTTATATATGTAAATGGAGGAAAATAAACCAATATAAAACAATAAATAAAAATGTTACCACAAATCAGCATTCCTAACTTGATTGGTCAGTTGTGAATTCTTTATTTTTCAACTGACATTAAATAAATAAAATTCAGCAATAAAATGCGAAAATATATCCTAGTAAAACTATAAAATTAAAAAATTCATAAATAGAGAGGCTATTTCATGGGGTTTTTCGAATATGATTTTTATGTCAACTCGTGATGTGTGAAAACCATATTTTCACGAATTGCGAAGCAATGAGTGAAAATATAGTTTTCACACATCACGAGTTGACACAAAAAATCGTATTCAGAAAAACACCATGAAATGGTCTATTTATTATATACAGATTTTTGACAATATCTTTTGCTTTTATTATTATCTTTCGCTTATCCCATCGAAAACACGTAACGTCATAATATATTTCTTCCTATGGAACTTTGCCAGAATATTTACTTGACCATAGACTTTTAAAAAGAAATCTGAATAAAAATTCTCTTTATTAACATTTATTTAACAATACTGCGGTGCAAACATACCTGACAACGCGATCCTCTAAAAACTCCCACAAAAACAAAACGAGTCGAACGCCGTTAAATTCTTACACTTACACTCGATGACACTACATTGTGTCATCATTATGCAGCTTCGTATTCAATTAATTTTATGTATTTTGTCGTAATTGCACTTCGTATCTCTTTTTTATAGGTGCAGTTGTTTAAATTACATTTATTTTTTACATTCGGTCAGATGCATTGGTAATCATCAAATTTAAATACGAAGAAACGAGACAAAGGGAGATAATTTAATCATGCACTTTTACAAAAAAGTAAATACGATTTCTATATTTTCACTGTAGCTAAAATATGACTTTTCACCGGATATGACTTTTATAGTTTCCGTAGATCTATATATTTCATTGCTATGTATATAATAATATAAAATACTGAGTATATAACTGAAATTATAAAAAGTAGGATGATAAACCATTAGTTAGTGATAGCCAAACCACATTAATAATAAGAGGACTATACAGTGATCAAGTCAACTCATTTCAAGACCTACCAGCATTGGTGGTGTCGTGGTTAAGCCATTGGATGTAAGGCTGGTAGGTACTGGGTTCGCAGCTCGGTACCGGCTCCCACATAGAGCGACTTTTAACAACTCAATGGGTAGGTGTGTAAGACCACTACACCCTCTTCTTTCTCACTAACCACTAACAATTAACTGAGTGTCCTGGACAGACAGCCCACATAGCTAAGGTGTGTGCCCAGGACAGCATGCTTGAACCTTCACTGAATTAAAAAAACAAACACGAAAATAAGTTGAAATGAAATGAAATTTCAATACCACATGTTCACAAAATCTTCATAGATATATAAATCCATATCATGTACACATCAATTAATAAATTAATCTAACAATGAATTAGATAACATTATTTTATTTTTTTATTAATTATAACCATACCGGAGTGGGGTGGGGTGGTGGTGGTGGTGGTGGTGGTGGTGGTGTAATGAATCATAAAATGTTCAAAATCCAACAAATGAAAATTGCATGAATTCTTCTTCTCTCTTTTTTTTTTTTGGAACGAGGGAGGGCACGCGAAATACTTGAAACCCATTATTTCCACCATGGATCAATACACATCAAGGACTGATTTGTGTTTGTGTAAAAGAGTGTGTACATGTAAATAAGATAAACATTAATGTAATGCAAACCATTGTTGTATATTTAATATACAATGTACATAATATTTATATGTATTACACTGTTGTAGATGGCAATGCCGATAGTCTCCTTTGATAATAATATACAGTAGCCATACACATACATCTAACAGCTTGCAATTACTCAGTGTGGCTGGTGTCACCGAAACTTCCTTTCTTTTCAATGTATACCGTAGATAAAACACACACATATATATGCACACTTTCCAGCAACAGAAGAATCCCTGAGGACAAATTAACCTGCTCAGAGCTTTTACCGACACTAATTTGGTTATCTTCTATCAGCCCTCTTACTGGTGAAAATATTGCTAATTACATACACGGTAGTTAAATACATACACATGCACCGTCAGACTTGGTATACATGACTATGTCTATTCATTCATTCATTCATTAATTTTCCGTCCCAACTGGTGCCCCACAACTGGTATGTCAAAGGTTGTGGTATGTGCTGTCCTGTTTGTGGAAAAGTGCACATAAAAGATACCTTTCTGCTAATGGAAAAATGTAGCGGGTTTCCTCTGAAGAATATACAAGTCAAAATTACCAAATGATTAACATGATATATAGTGGTGTTGATGAACAAAACAAAACTTGCAACTTTCATTCATTTTTAATTTTGGCTTGATTTTCAGACTTATAGCCAACTAAGGTTTAAGTATGCTTTCCTGGACATATACATCAGCTCTTTAGGCTATCTGTCCATGACAGGGTTGTAACAGTTGGTGGCAAATGAGAAAGAATGAACTACACACACACACAAAACGTGCGCACGAACACACAAACATGTGCACAAACACATGCACACACACATGCACACACATACACAACACACACAAACACGCGCAAATATATGCATGCACACTCACACACGCATGCATCAACATGCACGCACACATGTAAACACACCGACACACACACACACCCATGCATGCACACACACATACATATATTCAGTGAAGTGGCTTTACATCTCCTCATAAAACCATTAAAACAATTCTTTGGGCAGAAGCTGGTAAAAAAAACTATTACGATAGGAACTCAGTATCTACCTGCCTTATAGGTTTGATGGCTTAACCACAATGTGCATAAGTTGAGTCAGGCTTACGTCACAAGACCAGTGATATCCTGCTAGCAGCAGTTTATGGCTCAGCTTTAATCGGTCAGTACACAAACAGCGTTGCAGGATAAAGTAATTTACACAACTTCATATCTCACTAATAAATGTTTATTGTTGTGCTGCAGTATTCTGGCAACAATCAGCCAACACTTATGTGTAACAAGAGACAAAACATCAAAGGACTTCACTTATCCCATTCTTTTGATGTTCTCATGTTATTTTTGGCAGTCACTTGTCATGCTATTGCTGCTGTGGTAATTCCCTCTATTTGTACAGAGAGATCCCAAGTTATAAACTGAAGCTGTACTCCAGGCATAAATTTGTTTTGTTTTTTTGACACCACTAGAGCACATTGATTTATTAATAATTGCTTATTGCATGTCAAACATCTGGTATTTTTGAAATGGAGTCAGAGAAGAAAAAAAACTGCTACATTTTTCAATTAGTAGCAAGGGATTTTTATATGCACCATCCCACAGACAGGATAACACATCACACGGTCTTTGGTACACCAGTCATGGTGCACTGGCTGGAATGAGAAATGTCCCAAAGGGCCCAGCAACAGGGATTGATCCCAGACCGACCACGCATGAGAGCTTTATCAGCCACTCCTGGTATAACATTTCATTAACTATAATTGTGGGCGGGATGTAGCCCAGTGGTAAAGCACTCACTTGATGCGTGGTCAGTCTAGGATCGATCCCCGTCAAT
The DNA here is from genome assembly GCF_016097555.1 of Gigantopelta aegis. Classification (NCBI taxonomy): domain Eukaryota; kingdom Metazoa; phylum Mollusca; class Gastropoda; order Neomphalida; family Peltospiridae; genus Gigantopelta; species Gigantopelta aegis. The sequence goes on along the minus strand of NC_054708.1, from coordinate 9,554,898 downwards.
GAGCCCATTGGGCTATTTCTCATTTCAGCCAGTACACCTCAACTGGTATATCAAAGGCTGTGGTATGTACTATCCTGTCTGTGTGGATGGTGCATATAAAAGATCCCTTGTTATACTAATGAAAAAATGTAGCAGGTTTCCTCTCTAAACCTATATGTGAAAATTACCAAATGTTTGACATCCAGTAGACGATAAATGATTGATTGATCAATCAATGTGCTCTAGTGATGCCATTAAACAAAAGAAACTTTAACTTTTCATCTATAATTAAAATGACGTTATAAATAAAACTCACCGTTCTGCCGATGTCAATGTCATCATCGAGCAACTCCAAGTCGAAATCTGAAATAAACAAAATAACAATTTAAAAAGAGAAAAAAACCTATTGTAATTTATACCTGTAGATACAGAGATGTGTATAAACGATAATATTACACAGAACACTGGAAGTCCTGTTGTTCACCATTAGGAAGTAATACTACTGGCGTGATACATGCATGTTTTTATCACATTCTCTGCGGCTTACAGAAATGTTTATGATAATACAGTCTTTTCAAAATACAAGAGAGTATACAAAACATCACTTCAAGTCTCTGTTATCAGATCAGTGCACTCAACTTTTCTTTTCACATCAATTCAAAAATGTTTTGGATGATGTAAAAAAAAAACACCTATACAAAATCATATTTGACAAGGAAACTAAAAGAACTATGTTTATGTTTAGATATATAACATATTCAGATGTTTATAAGAAAACATTATTGTTTTCGGCACAAAAATCCAAAGCTTAGGTAAAACTGAAGGTATTTATAATGATAGCACATCTCATTTAAATTGCACAAGTAAGTATTGTACTGGTCTAAGGATGCATGTGTTGAGTTTCTGTTGTTCCTGGTTTTTCACAAGGATGCATGTGATGAGTTTCTGTTGTTCCTGGTTTTTCACAAGGATGCATGTGATGAGTTTCTGTTGTTCCTGGTTTTTCACAAGGGTGCATGTGATGAGTTTCTGTTTGTTCCTGATTTTTCACAATCTGGATAGAAGTTATTTTGAACAAACTGACAATATAGTCATGATGTTATTATGCCCCCAAAAATCGTGAATTTAAAGTCATTATGAAAACTAACATCTGTCAATCTGTTCAACATGTCTAAGCGAATAAGAGGCCTCAGTTTATGTCACACTGCGTGTCACTGACTAACAACAGGGTTTCTGCCAGAGGGTAAAAGAGGTATGGTGCCATACCCAGATTTTGGGTGGGGGGAGGGGGGGGGGGGGGGGGGGTAAGTTAACATTTTGACAAAAATTTATTACTTTTATCATTAATGTATGATTTTCTTAACCCAAACCTTCAATTTAACCAATTTTCTTTTTGGAGGAGGCCTCCCCCATACCCCTTGTTGACTGGTTGCATTCAATTCCATAGTGCCATACCCAAAAACACTGACTACCAGGAGAAACCATTCTTGCATATACAGACATAGAGTCAAGATGGATGCTTATACCAATGAAGCTAAATTCCACCCCACAAGATACAGAATAGGGTCCCATTATACGAAGTGATCTTACCACTAAGATCACCTTAAGTGCATAGCTACTTTATGCATCTAAAGTGATTTTAGTGCTAAGATCACTTCGTAAAATGGGACCCAGTGCTATTACAACATGTGTTTAGAATTCTAAGTATACTCATGCTTTTCTACATTTTCATTATTTAACAGTGTCTGGTTTTACAGTTGTAGACAGATTCTTGCTTGATGTAGACTTCTACAGTTTTGTCCACCAGACCCTAACACTAAATACTCACATTCTGGTTCGAGCTTACCAACATTTAGTGACTATATATAGACTATATAGTCTTTGAGGACATCATGCAGATATATCAATTTGTATGGCATTGCCTAAACTAAAAGTTTATAAGCAAGGGGCCCTGTATTATCTGGAGACACATAATTAAATGCTTATGTTTGTTACTGGTCAGTATTCTGAACTGGCAGACACCAAGACCACTCAACAGAAAGTAATTCCCAAGAGGTTCTCTCCATTACTTCTAAGTCAATCCCCCCCCCCCTCAACCCACCCCACCCCCAACAAAAAAAAATCAAATCAAAATACACATTATTTTATAACCGGGAGGGGGGAGGTGACTTAAAAGAATGTCAAATCTTACAGAGAATATTTCCATTTTGGGGATGGTATTGCAATTTCTTTTAGTGTTTATATATACAGAATACTAAACAAGCTTGCCTGTCATACCATTTTTATGAAACAAGAAAGTTTCATAAAAATGGTATGACAGGCATGCTAGTTTAGTATTTTATTTATTACAAACCATCTGAAAACAAGCCGCAATGCAGAAGTAAGCAAATGTCGAGACCTACTACACGTTATTTTTCTACAAATTAGGTCAGCAAGTGATCTACGTCACACGTAAACTTAAATGATGTCACAATGAACAACAAGCTATTAGCAATGTACAGTTTAGATGTTGGCGCGAAGCTTGCATTAATTGTCAGTTAATGAGGTGTTGAAATTCACAATAATAACTGAATTGTTGATCGGACCAGCAAAAATTAAGCTGAGTGAATGGGATTGACTAAATGTGACGATGACATTTTGGCGTAATAAAGAGTAGCAGATCGATGACAGACACTTGCCGCATCATCGGTTTGGCTTCATACACAATGGGCCCAAATATAACAGCCTATCATATCACAATTTCAGTTCATAGCCATATTTTGTAATGGTACACTTTTAAATTACACTATTTGGTACAAACACAGTTTGCACTAATGTTTTCTAGCGTTTTGAAAAAGGAAGTGTCATGCAACCAATTTATTTTATTGCAGGGAGATTCAAAGTGATGTCATTCGAATACCAACATCATTCAAATTAAAAAACCATGCCAGTTTGTGCGTGCCAATATTACACTAGTTAGATATTGAGTAATTGTTATGACATGAGCAATATCTTACACTGGTGAGTAATAAACTCAAATATGTTAATTTGGCAATTTCAGTTTTAATAACTCTTCTTTTGTTTTAGCATTATAGATCAATTTAAGATACACAAGAATGGATATTCTAGCTAACTCTATACACATATCAGCCAGAAGTATCCGTAAGATGACAATATACTTTTAAGTACAGTATGGACATAAATGTAGTTTCATAAATAACGTGAACAAATTATGATTGCCTGAGTATTCTTGATACGGTCATTATATATACTGTGGGTGGGAAACACAGCCCATTATCAGAGTACTTGGCAATTAACTATAATCTGTGAACAACACGTTAATTGTTCAAAATGTTCCTTTCCATAAAAACTGTTTACATAAACAACAACAATCAGAGGTTTGTGGTGTATACCGCAGTTAGAAGCCATCTTGTTGGTCTTTGATTGAACAGTGGAAAAAGGAAGTCATTATGGAGATTAGATCACCATAATGATGTTGACGTCTGGCACCAACCCTGATAACTGTTCAATTACCGAGTTACAGGCACACCTAGCAGCATGCAGGTCACGCACACAGTGGCTAGCTGTATACCTCGCCTATGGTAACATAGTAGAAACTAGCTAGTTACTGCTGTACTACAGCTACACAATACTTGGTTATCATGAGAAGATCACAATGGTAATTGTAAGGCTTTTTAAGCTGTCCTTCGTCAAATCGCCATTATGAACTGAAAATGAATCTGCAGAATGTACATGCATGTATTATAAAATGATATGTGTGTGTATTTGTAAAACAAGAAGCTAATTTAAGTATTAGCATAGATATTAAAGCAGGGGTTGGATGTAGCCCAGTGGTGAAGTGCTCACTGGATGTGCGGTTGGTCTGGGATCAATCCCCGTTAGTGGCCTATTAGGCTATTTTTCGTTCCAGCCAGTATAACTGGTATATCATAGGCCACGGTATGTGCTATCCTGTCTGTGGCATGGTGCATATAAAAGATCATATGTTACTAATGGAAAAATGTAGTGGGTTTCTTCTCTAAGACTATACATGTATGTCAAAATTACCAAATGTTTGACATCTAATAGCCAATGATTAATAAATCAATGTGCTCTAGTGGTGTTGTTAAACAGAACAAACTGTAGTTATTAAAGCATTTACTATGGTTACATTTTGTCTAGCTACAACATGTGGAGAGGGACTCTGGGAGGGGTGGAGTAATTCAGATATGGAACATTCATCTAAGATGTAATGAGGATTTCAATCATTCAGGTTTTATCCCATCCAAACCAGAGCCTTAAGCTTCCTACAAAAACTGTGGTATGTACTGTCCTGTCTATAGAAAAGTGCATATTAAAGATTCACTGCTGCTTTTTTTGGTAGAACTAGCATATTGGTGGCAGTGGGTTTCCTCTCTCTTTCTCCAGTGTTTGTGAATTCAGCCCCATTGTTTAAAATATGATACAGTGTTCCAGTGTTTGTGAATTCATCCCCATTGTTTAAAATATGACAAGGTGTTCCAGTGTTTGTGAATTCAGCCCTATTGTTTAAAATATGATACGGTGTTCCAGTGTTTGTGAATTCAGCCCCATTGTTTAAAATATGACAAGGTGTTCCAGTGTTTGTGAATTCAGCCCCATTGTTTAAAATATGACAAGGTGTTCCAGTGTTTGTGAATTCAGCCCCATTGTTTAAAATATGACAAGGTGTTCCAGTGTTTGTGAATTCAGCCCCATTGTTTAAAATATGACAAGGTGTTCCAGTGTTTGTGAATTAAGCCCCATTGTTTAAAATATGACAAGGTGTTCCAGTGTTTGTGAATTCAGCCCCATTGTTTAAAATATGACAAGGTGTTCCAGTGTTTGTGAATTCAGCCCCATAGTTTAAAATATGACAAGGTGTTCCAGTGTTTGTGAATTCAGCCCCATTGTTTAAAATATGACAAGGTGTTCCAGTGTTTGTGAATTCAGCCCCATTGTTTAAAATATGATACGGTGTTCCAGTGTTTGTGAATTCAGCCCCATTGTTTAAAATATGATATGGTGTTCCAGTGTTTGTGAATTCAGCCCCATTGTTTAAAATATGATACGGTGTTCCAGTGTTTGTGATTCCAAATATTCCATTCATTTCACAGAATTTGCCTGCACATTTATTCAAAATAAATTGCAAATTTTTTAATAAAAAAAATACAGTAACTTTTGACTATCTTATTAACCCCCAAATGTTGCACAGCTTCAGAATAAAGCATTCGTTCACCATTCAACCTGTGTGTTCAAGATAAAATCCATACAGCAACAGTTACTCGATTAATCATTCACTTTAATCAAACTTTTCAAATCCATCAAATGTATTTATTCTTTACACGATGATCTTTCGACAAGTATATCATCCATTTTCCTTAAATATAATTTTCATATTTTATCTTATCAAACTGCTGGGTTTCTGAAATTGCTTGTGACAACCATCAAGTCTGCTTTGAATTCAAATATCTTTTTTTTCCCCATTTTCATTAGCATACAATACGATTCTTTTAAAAATTTACATCTGATGCATTTTAAAAGATATATATGTGCGCGTGTGTAATACCTATTCATTACGTGTGGTTGAAAAAAAAAAGGGAAATTATTGCATTTATCTATGATTGATCAGACAGTAAAGTGCAATATATTGAAAGCATCTTGCTGTGAAGTGTAAAGAATGGCTTCAACATACAAGTTTTTCTATTCTTTACTCAGATTAGTTTTGGCGTCTGCTTGATTTATCAGCTGCCTGACATTCTCTTTCCTCCTGCAATATACAACTGACAGGAACATTACATCAAAGTTTTCAAGACCAGCAAAATGAATTCCATGCTGGAGTAGTGTTACATCTTTATCAAAGACAAAAAGCTGTTATGGTATCCTTAAAACTGTTTTTACATTTCAAATATAAAATTGCAAATGTATAGGTTTCCTATTTTAAGTGGAATTTTATTTTTTTTCAAATGGATGGACATGGGGGTGGAATTGATTAGGCCTTCATTATAGCTTATGGTTTTTGTACATGTAGATATTTGAAATACTTTTTGATTTAATTTAAGCTAAGTTAATCTTAATATTTCAATGGTTTTGCAGTGAATTATTTTGGTAGTCAACTTGTTTATATTTAACGTTTAGCTTTTTACCTAAACTGTTTTCACCTTGATTTTAAATGCTGCAGTATTTAGGTTTTTATGTTTGGTCTTCTCCTCATGAATATATTAACAAAACGTTGAGAAAACTCAGTGCTTGAGACAGAGACTTTGTTTTTACTCATATATTTAATTCAGGAAAGCTTAATTATTTCGTGCATAGCATATACATGTATCTCTGTTAATGTCGTCTGATCTAAAAGCATTTCTCATGTTTTAGTTGTGATTCACCATTCCCATACCACAAGTGAAGGAGTCAAAATATATTCTATTCCAAAAATAGTGATTGTTAAAATGAAATAGTAAAGAATATCTTCCCCTGCAATAGCAAAATCTGTGTGCTCCAGCTAAATAGTGAGTTAAAGTTTGTTTTGTTTAACAACACCTCTAGAGCACATTGATTTATTAATCATTAACTCTTAATGGATGTCAAACATTTGGTAATTTTGACACAGTCTTAGAGAGGAAACCAACTACATTTTTCCATTAGTAGCAAGGGATCTTTTATATGCACCATCACATAGACAGGATAGCACATATCACGGCCTTTGATATACCAGTCATGGAGAGAGAAATAGCCCAATGGGCCCACTGCATGGGTTACATCCCTGAATCTACTCTTATATCAGAGGAATTATCAATATGTTGGTGAAATTATCATTAACAGGGTTATTCTGTTTCAGTATAAAAAAAAATAACGTACGGTTTTCTTCACACACAAAATAAATGTGTTGCCAGTAGTGTTGTTCTTCAGGTGGTGGTGGGGGGGGGGGGGGGTTTGGTTGGTTGGGTCATTTTGGGGTTATGGGTTTTAATATATATATATATATATATATATATATATAATTACACTGCACCAGTATATTTAAAGACAACAGTATATAGTCACTAATGGAACAGTGATTTTTTAACTTCACTTTCTGTTCCAATATATACGTAGTAGTTTTAAAAAAAGTAAAATTTCGACCCCTGAAGTGTAACAGGTACATTATACTACAGGGCAGTTCACAGGGTACATTACTACACGGTCTCAGTTGATGAATATTCTGTATATTACAAAACATATCAACCGCACGAGATCCTCTCACACACACACACACTGCGACCACGCTCGACCGGGCAGGAGGATGCACGCGGTGCGGTGAAGCATGAGGGGCTATTTGAATGAGACAAGAGGCCCACACCACCTCACAATCCACCCAAACACGCTGCCATTTACCATGCACAAAACTCTACTTATCGCCGCTCTCAAAGCGTGCAGCTATTCATCAATGGGGTGTTTGTCGTGGTGTTGAATATATCTTCCATTGCCTATAACATTTTCTCAATCCACCCGCAAAAAAAAAATTCAATCTTCCACACATTGTGAATGACACACGCGAAAATAGAATCTTTTTGTTGCACTTGCGGTTTTGATATTCGTTCAGTCTTATCAATCTGTTATGAAAAGAGACAGTGTGCCTTTCCTCCTCCCCCCCTCCTTCTTATCCATCATGTTCTGTATTTATTTGTGAAATAGTTTAACAGTGGTACCACCTGCAGAACATTTGTAATGCTGGCACCCCGCTGATAGCAAAAGTGGATTTTATAAAGACTGCAGGCAAAAATATTAATTTTAAATTTAGAACTGCATGCAGTGTAACAGCGTACCACCTGCAAACTGTGTGTATTATCTGCACCCTGCTGTGGGTGAAAGTGGATTTAAAATATCTCAGTTAAAGAAATTCAACTCAAAGTGAACCTAGCTGGTGTGTAATTAACAGAGGACCATCTGCAATGTATGTCCTGTTTCGAAAAAGAGTATTTAAAATGTCCTATTTACACAAAAGTTAAATTTTAAAATTTAGGAAAGATTTTAGATATGCCACCTGCAAAGTATATATAGTGTTTACATACTTTGTCAGATTTTAAAAAGCTATATCAAAAAGATTCAGCTCAATATTTGGAGGTATTGCCTAAAACAAAAGTCTGGAAAGCTATATGTGGGACAGATGGACAGACAGACCGACACCTATAACCCTTTCCAGCATGACTGATACAGGACTATAATAACAGAACCATGCAAGGCAAACGTTTCCTTCAAATGAGCAGCATGTACGAAACTTACTTTGTATCAAGTTTTCTTTGACAAAAATGATCTTAAACTTACTTTCTATCAAGTTTTCTTTGACAAAAATGATTTCAAACTTACTTTGTATCAAGTTTTCTTTGACAAAAATGATTTCACTCTATATAAGCCTTCAGCTCTAGCAAAGGATGTCTTTTGGATATGGATGAAACGATGCTATGGGACAAGGAAGTAGGTCCTCCACGAGACATTGGACTCGAGTACTCGAGGGTCAAACTCGACCTGGATCCAAGTACCCAACACTTACACTAGATGACGATGAGATTAAGGAATAAAATAAAATAACATTATGCATCTTAATTTCAGTGCTGAACATGGTTGTCAAATCATGCCATTTACATTTAGATATGTTGATATGTTCAGTGTTGTGACGGACAGCCAGTTTGAAAAGAGAAACTAGCGTATGATCATATAATTATTGTGTAACTTATATCATTGAATATCTACTGCTGAAAATATTGTCCAACATTGTCCACCTTGTACGTGTACTCGAGTCCTGTGAATGGACTCGAGTCTTGCTAGATAGGAAGTGCACAGTGGCAAACCAAGTAGAGCCCAACAGCACTTTTCTTGCTGTTGACGATGTCCGATTTTCGGGGTACTCTCCGTCGGTGCTGTACTAAAACCCTGAACATACGTAAATGAAAATATAGTCTCACAACTATAATGTGTCACATTTGGGGTAGCATATGAAAACAGTGTAGTGTTGAACTAAATAATGTGTTAGCATGTCTGATTTGAGCTATTTCATCTCTCAAATACATCCCCAATATAAGCAACCTTCACCTTTCAAATACAGATCTAAACTGAGCTGCATACATTCACCTTTCAAATGCACCTCTGGTTTGAGCTTAAAGACAATCCTGATAGCTTTAAATATGTGTCTCTTCTCAAATACAGATTTAATGTGTGCTACCCTCACCTCTCAAATACAGATTTAATGTGTGCTACCCTCACCTCTCAAATACAGATTTAATGTGTGCTACCCTCACCTCTCAAATACAGATTTAATGTGTGCTACCCTCACCTCTCAAATACAGATCTGATTTGACCTATCACCTCTTGAATATATATATCCGATTTGAGCTACCTTCACCTCTCAAATACAGCAGATCTGTATTTGACCTATCATCTCTTGAATACATATCCGATTTGAACTACCCTCACCTCCCAAAGACACACAACTGAGCTATATCCTTACCTCTCAAATGACAAATACAACAATTTGACTTAAATATTGCCCTTAACTCTTAAATAACACAATTTGAGCTACCTTCACCTCCCAAATACATATAATTTGAGCTATCCTCACCTCAAATACACACAATTGAGCTACCCTCACCTCAAATACACACAACTGAGCTACCCTCACCTCTCAAAAACACACAATTTGACTTACCCTCACCTCTGAAATAAACACAATTTAAGCGACATGCATGGCAGAATTTCTGCATGGTTATCAGACTATATACCCATGACAGCCAGGACAGTATGAACAGTTACTAGTGTTACACTGTTACACAATGTGTTCAGATTTGTTTTATCTAGTCCAGGAACAACAGGTTGTTTTTCTGTGTGATCATGCATGAAAGAAATCACAGCAACACATCTTATTCTACCGCCTGTTACATGGATTTTTAAAAACACACACCTTTCACCATAAACCTCAGTCTTCCCAGATGATTTATTTACTTTATTTAAATGTGAACTGAAGCCAGAAAATACCAAAAAAAATTAATTAATATTTGGCGAATTTTAATATTAGATTTTTCTTGAAGATTTAAAAAACAAATTAGTTTAGTTATTAAAAAAGAAAAATTTGCTTTGATATTCTAGTTTCAACCCATCGACACTAAGTTTGGTTAATCTACAAACTTGTAAAACATTTGGATAAAGTTTCAGTAGAGAGAAAACAAAAGTCTGTGACACTGAAACGGTGACATACCCTTTAAAAATAGACTATAGCCTGTCTCCATAACTGTTATGGGTCAAAAGGTACAGTAGCCCACTGGTAAAGCGCTTGCTTGATGCACGGTCAATTAGGGATTGATCAGTGGGCCCATTGGGCTATTTCTCGTTCCAGCCAGTGCATCACGACTGGTACATCAAAGGCCGTGTATGTGCTATCCTATCTATGGGATGGTGCATACAAAAGATCCCTTGCTGCTAATCGAAAAGAGTAGCCCATGAAGTGGTGACAGCGGGTTTCCTCCCTCAATATCTGTGAGGTCCTTAACCATATGTCTGACGCCATATAACCATGAATAAAATGTGTTGAGTGTGTCATTAAATAAAACATTTCCTTCCTTCCTGAAACGGTGAAATACCCTTTAAAAATAGACTATAGCCTGTCTCCATAACCGTTATGTCTCAAGATGTACATGTGGTCCACTAAAATATGAAAAATTCATTTCGTGGTATTAGAAACACCAGGATGACCAGAAACACTTCAGATGTACGGAAATAGATAAAAGCTGGACAATAAACTCCAACTAATGTCCGATTTCAATTACCCAAAACAGCTCCAATAGTTTAAAATCGACCCTAGTTTTAAAAGCTTCAACGGCATGTCACTTTAAGAGAGCTTGTTAATTATTATTGCAACATATACCAACTGTTTTACCATTGTTCAGCATGCACAATATGTATGTACAGTGCAACCTTTCTAAACAGGACCATACCAGGGACCCATATTTATCCGATGAATACAGGATCCAGTGTTTGTTGAGGATTGCGTTTTATAATTTACAAACTTAGAAACTTCAGGACCATGAAATGTGCCCAGTTTTGACAGGATTCCGGTTTGGACAGGATTCTGGTTTCTTCGTGGTCTGGTTTAGACTGGCAGGGCTTTAGATCACAACAGTTTTTTGGGGTTTTTTGTCTGTTCTGAGCACACAAAGTCTTTTTAGTACAGTAATGTTAATAAGGAATAGCTGGTAAAGAGCTGTACATATTCAGAAATACGTCTTTTTAGTACAGTAATGGTAATAAGGAATAGCTGGTAAAGAGCTGTACATATTCAGAAATACATCTTTTTAGTACAGTAATGTTAATAAGGAATAGCTGGTAAAGAGCTGTACATATTCAGAAATACGTCTTTTTAGTACAGTAATGGTAATATGGAATAGCTGGTAAAGAGTTGTACATATTCAGAAATACGTCTTTTTAGTACAGTAATGGTAATAAGGAATAGCTGGTAAAGAGTTGTACATATTCAGAAATATGTCTTTTTAGTACAGTAATGGTAATAAGGAATAGCTGGTAAAGAGTTGTACATATTCAGAAATACGTCTTTTTAGTACAGTAATGGTAATAAGGAATAGCTGGTAAAGAGTTGTACATATTCAGAAATACGTCTTTTTAGTACAGTAATGGTAATAAGGAATAGCTGGTAAAGAGTTGTACATATTCAGAAATATGTCTTTTTAGTACAGTAATGGTAATAAGGAATAGCTGGTAAAGAGTTGTACATATTCAGAAATATGTCTTTTTAGTACAGTAATGTTAATAAGGAATAGCTGGTAAAGAGCTGTACATATTCAGAAATACGTCTTTTTAGTACAGTAATGGTAATAAGGAATAGCTGGTAAAGAGCTGTACATATTCAGAAATACGTCTTTTTAGTACAGTAATGGTAATAAGGAATAGCTGGTAAAGAGTTGTACATATTCAGAAATATGTCTTTTTAGTACAGTAATGTTAATAAGGAATAGCTGGTAAAGAGCTGTACATATTCAGAAATACGTCTTTTTAGTACAGTAATGGTAATAAGGAATAGCTGGTAAAGAGTTGTACATATTCAGAAATATGTCTTTTTAGTACAGTAATGGTAATAAGGAATAGCTGGTAAAGAGTTGTACATATTCAGAAATATGTCTTTTTAGTACAGTAATGGTAATAAGGAATAGCTGGTAAAGAGCTGTACATATTCAGAAATACGTTTTTTTAGTACAGTAATGGTAATAAGGAATAGCTGGTAAAGAGTTGTACATATTCAGAAATATGTCTTTTTAGTACAGTAATGGTAATAAGGAATAGCTGGTAAAGAGTTGTACATATTCAGAAATACGTCTTTTTAGTACAGTAATGGTAATAAGGAATAGCTGGTAAAGAGTTGTACATATTCAGAAATATGTCTTTTTAGTACAGTAATGGTAATAAGGAATAGCTGGTAAAGAGTTGTACATATTCAGAAATATGTCTTTTTAGTACAGTAATGTTAATAATGAATAGCTAGTAAAGAGTTGTACATATTCAGAAATATGTCTTTTTAGTACAGTAATGGTAATAATGAATAGCTAGTAAAGAGTTGCACATATTCAGAAATACGTCTTTTTAGTACAGTAATGTTAATAATGAATAGCTAGTAAAGAGTTGTACATATTCAGAAATACATTTGAGTTTAATTACCACCTAACATTCCATTGATTTTGAGGTGGAATGTGTTTAAGTTAGCATGTTTGTACTTAATCTGGGCCTGCTGTGAATTTAAGAAAACTTATTTCAGGCACACCCTTTATTAATCACCTCAGTTTTGGTGCAATCTAAACCACCAACATGTTACACTGTACATATTGAACACCATTATGCAATATGTTTACAGTACACACACACATGCTTTATTAGGTTGTTAACCCACGGCTCCCCTATGACAAGTTCACTGATCTGAGTGTACAGGCCGCCAGGTCAGCGATCAGAAGAATATTAGTGTAAAACATCTTGTAAATGTCACCAAACAGCCCCCAGGCTGAATTCCACCTGATAAGCTGGTTAGCATGATGACGGATGCATTGACAAGTGGTATGACAACACGTCATCAATAATAAATTAACAATGAGAAACCCCTGCAAGATACATGCAGGTGTTAACAGGTAATAAGTTAGAAATAATTATAATACAGTTATATTTTGTTACATAGTTCAAGAATATTCATAAAATACCCACCAGACAATATGTTAATTCTGTGTGTAAGCGTTTTTGAGTGTATATGTACCAAAGGTTATAAATATGTTTGCAATAATTATAATAAAACTATATTGTCACGCAGTTCAAAAAAAATTGAAAACAGAATGCGTACGTGAGTGTGTATGTACTAAAGGTTATAAATATGTTTGCGATAATTATAATAAAACTATATTGTCACAGTTCAAAAATACGGTATTTGTAAACTTAGATAATAAACAATATGTTAATTCTGTGTAAAAGCGTACATGTGTGTATTTGTACGAAAGGTTATAAATGTTTGTGATAATTATAATAAAACTATATTGTCACAGTTCAAAAATATCTGTAAACTTAGACAATAAATAATATGTTAATTTTATGTAAAAGCTAGCATATGTGAGTGTATATGTATGTACTAAAGATTATAAATGTTTGCGATAATTATAACAAAACTATATTATCAAATAATTCATGAATATTTGTAACCTTCGCAATAAACAATATGTTAATTCTTTGTGAAGGCGAACATGTGTATGTACTGAACATCATATGTTTGTGATAATTATAACACAGCTGTACTGTCACATAGTAAACAATATTAATAAACTACACAGTAAACTACAAAACAAATAATGTTTATTGAAGTATACAATTAATGCCACTTCCTATTTATTCAGAATCATTGCCTATTGCCTGCATGTATTTATGAATTTGTTTTGTCTACTAATTAAGATAAATCATACATTTTATTTTCATTTGCAGTTAGTTAACCAGCCCAACCTGTTCAAGAGGTCACCTGTATTAACAAGCCACCTATATTAAGAGGCCACCTGTATTGACAAGCCACCTATATTAAGAGGCCACCTGTATTGACAAGCCACCTATGGCCACCTGTATTGACAAGCCACCTATATTAAGAGGCCACCTGTATTGACAAGCCACCTATATTAAGAGGCCACCTGTATTGACAAGCCACCTATATTAAGAGGCCACCTGTATTGACAAGCCACCTATATTAAGAGGCCACCTGTATTGACAAGCCACCTATATTAAGAGGCCACCTGTATTGACAAGCCACCTATATTAAGAGGCCACCTGTATTGACAAGCCATCTATATTAAGAGGCCACCTGTATTGACAAGCCACCTATATTAAGAGGCCACCTGTATTGACAAGCCACCTATATTAAGAGGCCACCTGTATTAACAAGCCACCTATATTAAGAGGCCACCTGTATTAACAAGCCACCTATATTAAGAGGCCACCTGTATTAACAAGCCATCTATATTAAGAGGCCACATTTTCATCCTCCTAATCATCTAATATAGGAACAGGATTTAGCTCATGTAGTCGGTTGAGGAGCATTCGCTTGAGGTGCTTGTGTCACAGGATCGAATCACCTCAGTGGATCCATTCAGCTGATTGGGGTTTTTTCTTGTTCCAACCAGTGCACCACAAGTGGTCAAAGGCTATGGTATATGTTTTCCTGTCTGTTGAAAAATGCAAATAAAAGATCCCTTGCTGCCTTAAGAAAAATATAGCGAATTTCCTCCGATGTCTGTGTATCTGAACTATCAACTGTCTGACATCCAATAGCCGATGGTTAATTAATCAATGTGCTCTAGTGGTGTCATTAAACAAAAACAAACTTTTAACTTTCATCTAATATACTACAAACTATATTAAGCAGCTATCTGTTTTTAAAGGCCACATTTTGACACTCCCCTTGTTGACTGGTTAATACAGTTTTTGGCTGCATAATATGTATAATGTGAACCAAAGATGCAATGGAATACTTCTCATTCTTTTTACTGCTAGTATTCAAGCACGTGCACTTGAAGCTGTATTTCCTTTCATTCATTAACTCCCAGTGTTCCTGGCGTATTACACAGGGGCGGAGACACTGAAACCCGATATGGTTTCGCCTCTGTTCTCAAACAGTCAGCTGTAACAGAATTAACAGAAACAACATACATGCACAGACTTTGTATCTTTCTCGAGAGGAGGGGGGAGGGATTTAGCTGTTGATCCATTCAACTGATTTGGGCTTTTTTCTCGTTCCAACCAGTGCACCACAACTGGTCAAAGGCTGTGGTATGTGCTTTCCTATCTGTGGGAAAGTGCATATAAAAGATCCATTGCTGCTAATGGAAAAAATGTAGTGGGTTTTCTCAGACAACTTGAACTTGAACTTAGTTGCTTAAATAAATAATGCATGCATCATCTGAAATAATTAGGAAAAATATAGCCCATATACATGTATGTGCAGATCAACAGTGGCATATACATGTGGTGACTACATGTATAATTCACATGTAGACTGACCTATATGATCACTGACCTATATATAGTGACTATATGACCTACACTTAGCGACTATGGTCTACATATACATGTGGTGACTACATGTATAATTCACATGTAGACTGACCTATATGATCACTGACCTATATATAGTGACTATATGACCTACACTTAGCAACTATGGTCTACATATACATGTGGTGACTGTGTCCTAAAGGAGTAAGTTGTGAATAACTGAAGATCCGCAATACACAGTATGCATACATGACATACACACACCACACTCACAGAGCATATGGTTTTGGTATTATTTCACAAAGATATTTTCTCCCCAACTTGTCAATGTGACTATGTGACACTCACAGAGCACATGGTTTTGGTATTATTTCACAAAGATATTTTCTCCCCAACTTGTCAATGTGACTATGTGACACTCACAGAGCACATGGTTTTGGTATTATTTCACAACTTTAGACAGGCAGGTAAAAAAAAATATTAAAAAAAAAAATCATTGAGCTTGCTTCCCACTAATATTTGATGATCTCTTTAATATACCATTCCTGTCAAATCCAATTTAATTTTCTTATCACACCCACAGAAGAAGCACCTCAAAGACAATTGCCATCAACCGTATCCCCAGACCATATCCCGAGACCAAAGGAATCCATCTGTAAAAAGGTACCAGATGTTTGGCAACACAATTTGCAGCAGTACGTAACTTCATTATGCATTTTTATCAGGCTGGATGATAAAGCGAACATATTCTGTTGTTACTTCTGTTGAACAGAAATCAGCTTAATGAGCACCAAGCAAGACAGGCATGGAGCGGAGGATGCCCACACACCAGGCAGACACGATCTCCCAGAGGATGCTGGGACAGTCAGATCAAACGTTTGACTACACACTAAAACAAGCTGGATTCTCAATTCTCCAAAGGACCAACATGAGAAATATGCATGTGTACAGTCGTCTTGGAGAAACTTAACACTGTCAGTCTTAGATACAGTGTATAGGGTTTCATTTTATTTATAGCATAAACAAATAATGCTTCTATCAACAAGATATAAATTTTTAAAAACTTAGAGGATGTTTGTTAACTACACCATTACAGTACACTGATTTATTAATCACTGAATATTAGATGTCAGCACAGCACAGCACATACCACAGCCGTTGATACAAAACATAAGAATATAACTACACCATTACAGTACTGATTTATTAATCACTGGATGTTAGATGTCAGCACAGCACAGCACATACCACAGCCGTTGATACAAAACATAAGAATATAACTACACCATTACAGCCACTGATAAAAAAAAGAAGATAAAATAAATGTTAACTTGACAAATAACAATCTAATTTGTTTTTAAAAGACCAAGTTTAAAAAAAGACAAACATTTTAAAACAAATATATTTCCAAAATTAAATATCAGAAGTAGCCAAATATATCAAAACATGCTTATATATCACAAAGTACTTTTCTCAATCACTGTCAACTTTATCTACACCACACACTGATGTAAAATGGTTTACTGATTGCCAGAGACTTGTTGCTGAGCTATTTTGCGCTCAGTTTTCCCAATGAGGAATGTTCATATGCAATAAAATTTACTTATCTAGGTATCCATCGCATCTGCTTTTTATGGCCAACTACAATTTTCCTTTGAAAACAGACCAACAATACCACCTTTTATCTGGTGGCCAGAAATCTGAGACCAAGTTTGAGACAGGTCCAATTTTTGTTAAACAGCAGTGGTACATGTATCGTGTGTACATCTGGTAGATAGGAACATGCTACATATTGGAGGAGTAATAAATCACAAGATACCGGTCTTTGTTTTCTTTACCCACTTGACAGCCATCATGGCAAGCATTGTTTTCAAATTCCACTCTCCTGTATTCCACAGCATGAACATAAATAATTTATCAAACGACATGCAATATTTCTGATAATCACTTTCTTTTATTTTTTCTTCTCTTTTTTTTTTTTGATGGCTCTTTCCTTTGTTGTTGTATAAAGATATTTCAAAACTACATTAATAAATGTATATGCTATTAAAATAACTGCATGATATATTTATTTTTATGTGCATGTCGGGTATAAATATACATGTATGTTAATTTTGTGTGTATTCACTTACAAGCCTAGTCGGTATTCTAAGCTAATACATAAATTGTGGATAGTTTAGCTTAAACTGAATTGCAATCATTTCACTGCAATTGGTTTTCTTTTGGCCCAAGTCCAGAAAGACTTAGAAAAAGCAATTATAGCTATACAACTGTTCAATATGAATGGCTAAAATAAAGTCTCAATTTCATTTTTATTTGCTTTTTGGTAGTGATTGTAAATATGAAAAGAAGAAAAAAGTATTTTATTTTGTGTGAATGTGTGTGGTGTACTGTGTCTGTGGTGTGGTGTGGTGTGGTGGTGTGGTGTGGTGTGGTGGTGTGGTGTGGTGGGGTGTGGGGTGGTGGGGTGGTGGGGTGTGGTGTGGTGTGGTGTGGTGTGGTGTGGTGTGGTGTGGTGTGTGTGTGTGTGTGTGTGTGTGTGTGTGTGCCTGTCTGTCGGTCTGTTTGTCTGTTCATAATAAATATACTGTAATTCAGTCTTTCTGCCATAAAATAAGCTGATGGTACATAATAAAAACAAAAAGGATCATAAGTGCCGCCCATGCTAGGTAGTTAAGGGTTTGACATCTTTTAATATTTGGCACTATATTTCAAGTACTTTGACACATTCTAAACAGCAGTTCTCTTGCAAGAAAATCATACAGTAATGATAAGGGGAATGATAAGGATCCATCTAAAAATTTAAAATATATATCCATTAATTTTCAAGAATTTAGGGTATGTAATTTTACCCTTCGTACCCTCTGGAACAAACCCTGTAATTACCTTTTGCATATTGTGCTTCTTTCAATCAGCATTGACAGGAAAAATGTATCATATGTACATGTATCCGTGTATCCGTATACTTTTAAACTTGACCGTGGAAAAAAAAAAGCATGGAGTTAGCCAGCTAACATCAACAGACGAAGATGCTTTTTTCAGCTTTATTACCATTTTATTATGATAACCAGCTGAACTTTAGAGTTATCCTTTTGTGGGCGGGAGTTTGTCGAGTGTCTTGAGTATACTCCCGACACAATGCTGTTTTCACTGGAGCCAGGGTAAAAGTGCCGAGCTGTCGGTGCAAGTCAACAAACCTGCCATGTGCAGACTCAGACTGGGACAAAGATTTAAATGGGTTGACAGCTTACAAGACTCCCCCAATTCATGGAAATTCATCACCATAGAGAAAGCAAAAAAAAAACAAAGAAGGAAAGTGACAAAACATCAGCTTGTGAGATGTTCCCAACACTTAGTGGTTACAGCTACTGTCATCTGTAAATGATGTCTTTCTAAGGAAATAGTTTTAAAACGAGACCAGCTATAGCTAATACAATTACAGAAATGACTGTCGAAAGAAACAGTTTTAAAACGAGACCAGCTATAGCTAATACAATTACAGAAATAACTGTTGAAAGAAAGTTTTAAAACGAGAACAGCTAGCTAATACAATTACAGAAATGACTGTCGAAAGAAACAGTTTTAAAACGAGACCAGCTAATGTATATATGCTGTTATATGAGAAGAAAAAAAGGTTTTTAAAAATATTTTTAATGCTGATGGTTACTCATACATATTGATCTTTTATTTTTTATCTTTACAGTATAGTTAATACATTTATGTGCATGAAAAATATATATATTTAAAAAATAAAAACTGAAAGTTTAAATATTTTAATTTATTATCAAGGATTAAATTGACACTGATAAAAATTCTTATATCTCTGCAAAAAGTTGTAAAATAGCAGATTATTGTAGACTTTACATCAAAAAAAAGAAGAAGAAAAGAAAACGAACGAAAAAAAGAAGAAAAAAAGATGCAAGATACCAACATTTTTAAATGACAAATTCTGGAACAGGTGTTTCTAATGATTATATGTCTTAAATATTAACCTGGTATATCCATGTTGCCAAATTCCAAATTCCAGATGTTAATTGTCAAGTGTCTTCTGTAAGCTTTGACTCCTGAGAACAGTGATGAACTTCAAGCAATAATCCAACTTTTCAAATTACAATTACAATCTATAACCACTTATCCCATAGATCAGTCAAAAAACAAAACAAATAAAAGATGGCTGCCATCTAGTCTGGCAAAAAGTGCACCTGTTGAATGACTTAATGTTATCTCCTGATAAAAACCATTATCACACAGCTTCAGATAGCTCATTGGTAAGCATGCAGCGGGGATATGGAAAGTAATCTGATAGCCTCAGATATGGGAGTTTGTGTGCACATACATGTATGCTTTGCATCTACGTGAAATTTAATATTTTCACAGTATATGGCTGATAAAGTATTGTAAAAACAGGAAAGAAATATTTCTTTAATGACACATAACATCAGCACATTTTAAACTACTGCAGCTATTTCATGTACAAGTTTAACATATGGTTATTTCAACATCAGGCTACAAATTTTCAGTTATCTTAGAGCTTTTATATCGTAAGTCATCGTAGACTATGATGTCACTGCGAGACACGTCATAGCCCCTGACGGTTTTACGATATCGAAACGCTATAAGATCCCTTGAAATTGTGGGCCTAGGACAAGAGAGAGTAAACAAATTTTGGGCTACTGTTTCTGTTTAGCAGCAAGGCATCTTCGAAAAAAAGAGAAAAAAAGGCATCTTTGACATATACAATCCCACAGACAGGATAATACATACCACAACCTTTCTTACACCAGTTGTGGAACACTGGCTGGAATGAGAAATAGCCCAATGGGCCCACCGACAGGGATCTATCCTAGACCATCCTCACATCAGGCGAGCACTTACCACAGGACTAAGTGCCACCCCTACACACAGAGATAGTTTAGTGGCATAATTAACACTATACATCCCACGTTTAAAATACATGTATAAGTTTGTGGCTATACGATAGTAAAATTAACAGCACCTGAATGGGTCATAATTTCAAAGAGCCCTTAACTTTAATTAGAGTACTGAGTGCTGTCGTGCCGTCACTGGCGAGGTATGTCAAGTGTTGTTTCATCAGGCCACGTTTCTGCCAGAAAATAACTCGATGACTCTAAGTGCCCCTACTAGGTAGTTATGGGGTTGAAAGGTTATCGAATTAACCACTGCAATTCTATTGCTTTGACAAATTTTTAACACTAAATTTACTTATTAATATTTATCTTAAATTAAAAAAATATATATATACTCTTCAAAAAAAGAAACGCAAAAGGGTACAAATGGGTTATAACTCCGATTTTATGTTTCCTACCGGTTCATGCTTTGTGAATATAAGGTCATTGCATGTCCCAAACACATTCCCACGGTTACATTCGATAAAACGCAGCTACTGTACAATAATGTTCCAAAATGTGAATATTCGCAAAAACGCAGCCACGTGCAAACCATGTCACCACTGCACGTGCGTTGTCTGCACGTGCAACATGAACACCGACAGTATAAAAGTGCAGGGTGTTCGCTTGCCTGGCCTCTGTATCTGGCCGACAGTTGACAATCCAGGACATGCCACGTCTCAGTGAACCGCAGAGAAACAATGCCATCGGCCGACTAGACGCAGGCGAATCCAGAACGGCCGTTGCCAGGGCATTCCATGTGTCCCCAAGCACCATCTCCAGACTGTGGGACCGTTACCAGCAACATGGATCAACACGTGACCTCCCTAGATCCGGTCGACCACGGGTCACTACCCCCGGGCAGGACCGCTACATCCGGGTACGCCACCTTCGGGAACGATTGACTACTGCCACCGCCACAGCCGCAGCAATACCAGGTTTGCGCAGGATATCCGACCAGACCGTACGGAACCGCCTACGTGAGGTAGGAATTCGTGCCAGACGTCCAGTTCGAGGTGTCATCTTAACACCACAACACCGTCGACTCCGACTGCAGTGGTGCCAGATTCATCGACAATGGCCTCAACTGCGATGGAGACAGGTGTGGTTCAGTGACGAGTCCCGATTTCTGCTCCGACGTCATGATGGAAGATGTCGCGTGTATAGGCGTCGTGGTGAACGTTATGCGGCAAACTGCGTGCAGGAAGTGGACAGATTCGGCGGGGGTAGTGTCATGGTGTGGGCAGCCATCTCACACACTGGCAGAACTGACCTGGTCCACGTGCAGGGCAACCTGAATGCACAGGGCTACATTGACCAGATCCTCCGGCCACACATCGTTCCAGTTATGGCCAACGCCAACGCAGTGTTCCAACATGACAACGCCAGGCCTCACACAGCACGTCTCACAACGGCTTTCCTACAGAACAACAACATTAATGTCCTTCCTTGGCCATCGATATCACCGGATTTGAACCCAATTGAGCATCTATGGGACGAGTTGGACCGACGCCTCCGACAGCGACAACCACAGCCCCAGACCCTGCCCGAGCTGGCAGCAGCCTTGCAGGCCGAGTGGGCCACCATCCCCCGGGACGTCATCCGTACTCTGGTTGCTTCAATGGGCAGGCGGTGCCAGGCAGTTGTCAACACACGCGGAGGCCACACCCGGTATTGACTCCAGATGACCTTGACCTTGGTGGTGTGTCCTATCACTTACTCACAATGGACTAGAGTGAATTGTGAACAATCCTGCAACATTTGGTAATTATCGGACTCACCATTCAATAATTAAATCAATTCTCCAAATGTTACGACAATGTGGTTTTGCGTTTCTTCTTTTGAAGAGTATATATATATATATATCCATTAATTTCCAAGATTTTAGAATACATAATAATACCCTCCGTTAAGTCCTGTAATAATTTAGATTTCAACTATTATCAATTGACCAAGTATTACCGTGCTTCAGTCTTGAGACATTCGGGGTAGCCAGTACTAACCTAATCTATAAACCAGATAGGAATGAATTTAACGTCACAACTCTGTGATTACCACCAACACCTGTATGCATGCCGTGAAAAACCTGACATGATGTAAATGTTTGATAATTGTCATACAGGTATGTATATAAACACCTGGCATGGTCGTGTTCTTTAGATGAAGCTCAGTGACATTTGAAAATAAATCAATACAACACAAAACCAACTGTTGAGAATGCTGATGTTGTAATATTAGGATTTTTTTTTTTTTTTTTTTTTTTTTTTAACAATTACTTTGCAGCTGTTTGGATCTCATGGTTATTATGTTTTAAAATTTGATGATCTTTTTTTATTTTTTTTTTGAATTTTTTTTATTGATTTGTTTTTAATTCTATGGTATTATATATCATTATGATGAAAAAAGTCATAAAGTTATGTTTTAGAACCTGAAAAAAACACATGGAAGGAAGGAAGGAAATGTTTTATTCAACGACACACTCAACACATTTTATATACAGTTATTATATGGTGTCAGACATATGGTTAAGGACCACACAGATATTGAAAGAGAAAACCCTACTTTTTTCGATTAGCAGCAAGGGATTGAAGAAAACATGGATGCAAAACATTCATAACTAAATCACACTCCCAGGGTTATATTCATCAGATGAAAAAATTGAAATGTTCATACATGTAACTAAATCCCTCTCCCATATATTGTTTTATAATCTGATGAAAGTAAAGTTTGTTTTGTTTAACAACACCACTAGAGCACATTGATTTATAATCTGATGATAACAATTCTGATTCTAAATCTGATAAGTATTTACAACTAAAACCCACTACATAGTTATATTGTTTTAGAATATGATGAAAACATCTACAATGGTTATATGTTTTAGAATCTGATGAAAACATCTACAATGGTTATATGTTTTAGAATGTGATGAAAACATCTTCAATGGTTATATTGTTTTAGAATGTGATGAAAACATCTACAATGGTTATATTGTTTTAGAATCTGATGAAAACATCTACAATGGTTATGTGTTTTAGAATCTGATGAAAACATCTACAATGGTTATATGTTTTAGAATCTGATGAAAACATCTACAATGGTTATATGTTTTAGAATCTGATGAAAACATCTACAATGGTTATATTGTTTTAGAATCTGATGAAAACATCTACAATGGTTATATGTTTTAGAATCTGATGAAAACATCTACAATGGTTATATGTTTTAGAATCTGATGAAAACATACATCTACAATGGTTATATGTTTTAGAATCTGATGAAAACATCTACAATGGTTATATGTTTTAGAATCTGATGAAAACATCTACAACGGTTACATGTTTAAGAATCTGATGACAATATTAATTTTGTATTAAAATCTGACTCCCATGGTTATATTAAATGTTTTAGAATCTGATGAAAACAATGTTTTATATTAAAATTAAATCTGACTCCCATGGTTATACATGTATTGTGTTTTAAAATCTGATGAAAACATTATTTTTTTAATATTAAAATATGACTCCCATGGTTATACATGTATTAAGTTTTAGAATCTGATGTAACTCCAGTGATTGTATGTTTTATTAAAATCTGATGAAAACATTAAAAAGAAATACATTTTAAAAAATTAAAAATTAAAAATTTTAATATTAAAATGTGACTCCCATGGTTATATGTTTTACAGGCTGATGAAAACATCTTCAATGGTTATATGTTTTAGAATCTGATGAAAATATTAAAATCTTTATATTAACATCTGACTCCCATGGTTATATGTTTTAAAATGAAACGAAAACGTGTAAGTGAAATGGTTTTATCAAGCTTACACATGTGCAGTAGCCCGAGATAAAACAGCTTGCTGTATTGAAGTCTATCAACAAACAGCTAGGCACCAACGGTTTTCAATAAACTCCCCAGGCTACCCGATACCTTGACATATCTAGACATTTATCTGCAAAATGCAAGCTTGCCAAATATAAACACAGGCCATATTCCAACCAAAGACCGGCAAGTGACAAAAACAAAACCATCTTAGCCCTGCATCTTTGCTCTTTACCCTAGTGTTTTTATTACACTGGTTTATCACTGCAGATTTAAAACATGTGTCAACTGCTGGTGGCACCCAGTGACCCTTGACCGCCTAGATGTATGAGTAATCAATCAGATGAAAAGCCACATTTTTTAAAAATACTAAATTATTTATTTTTAGTGATTATTATAACCAACAGGTTCATGAATAATACATGTGTATGTGAAAGGACCAACTTTTTTTTTTCTTTTTTTTCTTTTTTTAAATGAAAGACTAAAATGCACTTTAAGAAGGAACTACATGTATATATCTCCTACTACAGTGATTCAAATATTCTGGGCCAAATTTACAAAACTAATTAGTCTCTTACACATGTGTAACTACATATAGTTTACAAAACCAATTAGTCTCTTACACATGTGTAACTACATATAGTTTACAAAACCAATTAGTCTCTTACACATGTGTAACTACATATAGTTTACAAAACCAATTAGTCTCTTACACATGTGTAACTACATATAGTTTACAAACTACATATAGTTTACAAAACCAATTAGTCTCTTACACATGTGTAACTACATATAGTTTACAAAACCCATTAGTCTCTTACACATGTGTAACTACATATAGTTTACAAAACCAATTAGTCTCTGACACATGTGTAACTACATATAATTTACAAAACCAATTAGTCTCTTACACATGTGTAACTACATATAGTTTACAAACTACATATAGTTTACAAAACCAATTAGTCTCTTACACATGTGTAACTACATATAGTTTACAAAACCCATTAGTCTCTTACACATGTGTAACTACATATAGTTCACCTGCGTTTAAGAAAAACAGACTTTGTAAATTCAGCCCTTGTTTCACATCAACTAATGAGACTTTTGCAAATAATTAATTATTCCTAGTGCTGTTAATGTGGTTCTAAAAATTAATCTAGCTTTTCCAGTTTTTTGCAGCCCAAAACTTAAAATGCACAAAATGTTTACGCTATTTTAGCTAGATTTGACAAAATCACTGCCATCGAGTTTCTTAGGTACATACAGCATGTTGTACATGTACCATGTGTGTTTCTCATCAAATACATGCTGTGCTGCTACCAAATGCCAAAATGCCAAAATGCCAAAAATACATTGGAAGGAAGGAAGGAAATGTTTTATTTAACGATGCACTCAACACATTTTATTTACAGGTATATGGCGTCAGACATATGGTTAAGGACCACATAGATATTGAGGTAGGAAATCCGCTGTCGCCACTTCATGGGCTACTCTTTTCGATTAGCAGCAAGGGATCTTTTATATGCACCATCCAACAGACAGGATAACACATACAACAGCCTTTGATATACCAATCATGTTGCACTGGCTGGAGAGAGAAATAACCCAATGGGCCCACCGGCGGGGATCGATCCTAGACCGACCACACATCAAGTGAATGCTTTACCACTGGGCTACATCCCGCCCCTTAAAATACCAAAATGACAAAAATACATTGGATTTGCCAAAAGTGATAACTGACAGAAGCTGTAATGTGCAATTTAATAGTAAAAAAGTGTAAGTAGCTGAATATACTTTACATTACCTAATAACTAGCGGGTTATGCAGTGCCTTTAATTATCTTAATTACCACACAGTGATGAGAGGAAACCAGAAAAAAATGTGTGAAAATTAATATCCCTAACAAATATACAGGTAGGTGTAAAACATATTTTAGTTGAGCTCATAAATTTATCAGAAGGAAGATTTTGGTGAAAATTAGTTTATCATATTTATCGTACTAATATAAATGCTGGTTTTATACTCATAAAATCATTTATAAACGGGAAATCTTCAATAATTTACAATAACTGACACAGGGTTTGAACTTAACGACGGCACCGATGGCAACTGCCGTTGCTGAAATATAAATTGCTGTGTGTCAAGAGCATCACCGATGGCACTTTTGTGAATATATCTGGTGTACATTATCTGCCAGTATTTAACATTTGTACATTTGAAATATGTCTACATTCAACAAAATAAACTTTAAGTCATATTTACTTGCTGTAAAAGTCACCTTTTAAAAAATTGCCATAGGCAGGCTCAAAATTGCCATCAGTTGGCTGTTTCACCCATGGCAATTTGTTTTTAAAATGCTGTGGGTGACAATTTAAATTCATAAGTTCAAGCTCTGTATACATGTTATTAACTTTTTATTAACTATTAACCGCAAGAGCACTAAATGCCCCAATTTACATGTTTCAGCTGAAAAAGACATTTAAATTCTATTTTAAGTTTGGGTTTGTTTTTTGTTGTTTTTTTTTTTTTTGGGGGGGGGGGCATTTCTTTCAGTTCAAAAGAATTATAAAACAGAATACTGCAGTTGTTTTTTGAGATATAAATTTATCTTGTAACACATGCTTTAAAATGTATCCAACTCACTTAGGCCTTTTAGATATGTTTTGAAGACTTGTTGAAAAATAAATGGTTTCGAAGCAACACTTTTGAAAATGGTATTCTTCATGTACTATTACTGGTTCTCTCTCCACAGCCAAGAGTCAGTTCAACATTCCTAAGCTTTGATTCAGACTCCGGAGAGCCACATTAGCAGGTATAAACTCCTCAAAAAGATCTGACCCCAACTATACCAGGTCCATACATCACCTAGATATCGGGTGACAGGCGAAGACGGCAAAACAAACATGTCACACACACTGGGCTATTCAGCCAAGAGGCGGCCACTGTTACCGTGGGCCAAGGCAAGTGTGGCATTTGTTATTTCTGCCACTTTGGCTGTAAGAAAGTATTTAAAAAGAAATCTGTTTTTTCATTACGGATTCTGTGTATTTTCACGAGCTGACATCATTAATCATATAGTGCAAGGTCATCTGTGGCACTTCGAATGGATTCTGCACATGAAGAGACCATTAATTCGTCATGCTTTCTTTCGGTCTGCTCCACAGTCAAAAACGTTGTGCTATAGAATCAGGGATTGAAAATAAGAAGCGGTCCACCCCCACGCTTGAATTTAACCCTGCATTCTTTCACAGTGGATTCTGCTTCTGAGATAACATTTGAAACTTTTCCCGTTGCACATTCAGCAGTTTCTGCAGATGGGTCCTGGGTACAAGCTATTAAATGGACTTCTGGATTGTATCATACTGATCCTGGGTACAAGCTATTAAATGGGATTCTGGATTGTATCATACTGGTCCTGGGTACAAGCTATTAAATGGGATTCTGGATTGTATCATACTGATCCTGGGTACAAGCTATTAAATGGACTTCTGGATTGTATCATACTGGTCCTGGGTACAAGCTATTAAATGGACTTCTGGATTGTATCATACTGGTCCTGGGTACAAGCTATTAAATGGACTTCTGGATTGTATTATACTGATCCTGGGTACATGCTATTAAATGGGATTCTGGATTGTATCATACTGGTCCTGGGTACAAGCTATTAAATGGACTTCTGGATTGTATCATACTGATCCTGGGTACATGCTATTAAATGGACTTCTGGATTGTATCATACTGATCCTGGGTACAAGCTATTAAATGGGATTCTGGTTTGTATCATACTGATCCTGGGTACAAGCTATTAAATGGACTTCTGGATTGTATCATACTGATCCTGGGTACAAGCTATTAAATGGACTTCTGGATTGTATCATACTGATCCTGGGTACAAGCTATTAAATGGACTTCTGGATTGTATCATACTGATCCTGGGTACATGCTATTAAATGGACTTCTGGATTGTATCATACTGATCCTGGGTACAAGCTATTAAATGGGATTCTGGATTGTATCATACTGGTTCTGGGTACAAGCTATTAAATGGGATTCTGGATTGTATCATACTGATCCTGGGTACAAGCTATTAAATGGACTTCTGGATTGTATCATACTGATCCTGGGTACATGCTATTAAATGGACTTCTGGATTGTATCATACTGATCCTGGGTACAAGCTATTAAATGGGATTCTGGTTTGTATCATACTGATCCTGGGTACAAGCTATTAAATGGACTTCTGGATTGTATCATACTGATCCTGGGTACAAGCTATTAAATGGACTTCTGGATTGTATCATACTGATCCTGGGTACATGCTATTAAATGGACTTCTGGATTGTATCATACTGATCCTGGGTACAAGCTATTAAATGGGATTCTGGATTGTATCATACTGGTTCTGGGTACAAGCTATTAAATGGGATTCTGGATTGTATCATACTGATCCTGGGTACAAGCTATTAAATGGACTTCTGGATTGTATCATACTGATCCTGGGTACAAGCTATTAAATGGACTTCTGGATTGTATCATACTGATCCTGGGTACAAGCTATTAAATGGACTTCTGGATTGTATCATACTGATCCTGGGTACAAGCTATTAAATGGGATTCTGGATTGTATCATACTGGTTCTGGGTACATGCTATTAAATGGGATTCTGGATTGTATCATACTGATCCTGGGTACAAGCTATTAAATGGGATTCTGGATTGTATCATACTGGTTCTGGGTACATGCTATTAAATGGGATTCTGGATTGTATCATACTGGTTCTGGGTACATGCTATTAAATGGGATTCTGGATTATATCAATATATTTTTTTCATTTTGTTTTGTCTTGCATGATAATAGATCTGTATTTATAAAACTGAGCTCAGACTGCTTATACCAGTTTAGCAAACAGCCTATTCAAACTTAGTGTGCTCACGTTCAGAAAAAAACTAACCAAATAATGTCACAAATGGAATGTTTTATCATACGGTAACCAAATGAAACTACTCTGTGGGCATACACATGTATATTAAAACATAATATATACTTTCATCCATTGTCACACTGATTGTCCTGCTTATATATTATGCCAATTATACTTTAGTATATTTAACTATCCGTGGACAATTTTTTTTAAAACATAATACTTTACTGTAACCTATAGTCCATCCCATCCTTTTATAAGTTTTTTGTAAATAATTTCGGTTTGGTTTAATATAAGAAAAAAAGTAAAAGTGTTTTGGAAATAACAAAAAAAAAAGTTTTTGTGTGGAATTAAAAAAGTAATTGGTTTGGAAATAAATAAAACTGTAATACATACCATAATAAGAAAATGACACAACATTATGGTCGCCATTTTGGTTTCTAAAAAAAGGATGGGACGGACTACAGTAAACAAAATTTAAAAGACAATTTGAAAATATTATTCTTTACCGTAATTTAATACACAATTTAAAAATATAATGTTTTACTGTAACCTAATACCCAATTTTAAAAATATAATGCTTTACTGTAATTTAATACCCAATTTGAAAATATAATGCATAACTGTAATTTAAAAGACAATTTGAAAATATAATGTTTTATTGTAATTTAATACACTATTTTAAAATATAATGCTTTACTCTAACCTAATACACAATTTGAAAATATAATGTTTTAATTGTAATTTAATACACAATTTGAAAATATTATTCTTTACTGTAACCCAATATACAATTTGAAAATATAATGCATAGCTGTAATTTAAAAGACAATTTGAAAATATAATGATTTACTGTAATTTAATACACAATTTCATAGCAGAATGGTTATTATTTTGTACATATTAAATTGAAAAAAAAGTCAGAAATGAAACCCAAAATAAGATGAATGAAGTAAAAAGTGTCACAGTGATTTCTATATGTCAATCACGCTACAGCTAAAGTTTGAAATTGACAGGCAGCATGAGGAATCTGTGACTCAAAATACACAACATGCTTTCTGGTAATCAGGTTCACATGCAGCTTTGCTTTCCAATTGAATTGTCGTACAAGTATTCATATTTAAACATTAATGCCAACTATGTCAATAGTAGAATGACCAATATTAAATTAAATACCATAAAACGTTTCTCTTTTTTTAAAAGTAAAATTTCATGATTACTTTAAATATACATAAAATTAGAATAACGTTCATATACACACAGTGAAACCCCTCAAAATTGGACCCTCTGTAAATGGGAATTCCTTCAAAAACGGACGTTTTTTAGGGTCCTTTTTGAAACATCAGTATTAAAAAAACGAAGTTTAAACTGGATATCACTTAAAATCAGACTTTTGCTTGTCGCATGGGTGTCTGGTTTACAGGGGTTTCACTGTACACACGCTCTAAAACCCATTCTCAATTTCTAGCGTTTTCTTCCAGATTAAAATCAGACTTTTGCTTGTCGCATGGGTGTCTGGTTTACAGGGGTTTCACTGTACACACGCTCTAAAACCCATTCTCAATTTCTAGCATTTTCTTCCAGATTAAAATCAGTCGGAAGCACAGACTGCTTCCCATTCCATAAAATGAAATTTCAGCCTCGACAGAAAACACTTTTTTTTAAAAGGTTAACTCCACAATCTGTCTTCCAGTGATGACATTCAAATTATATGATCAATATTTTAACAAGATCCCACAATTAAAATCAAATATCAAAAACATTAGGGTTTTTTTTGTTTTGGAACCAGTGTAAAATGTAGCCAAGGTTGCCTATTAGATTGTGATTCTGTGATCCCCTTGTGTGTTTTAAATTTGAACAGCATCATCAAGTATTCCCATCAGCAATACATTGCTTTATTCAGAATTTAAACCCTGTAGTCATAATGTAAAACCATACAACACACCAGATAGTTCAAATTAGCTCTCTTTTTTGTTTAACTACACCACAAGAGTGCATTCATTTATTAATCATCAGCTATTGGATTTTAAACATCTGACATGCATGTATAATCTTAGAGGAAACTCACAAAAGTTTTTGATTAGCACAGTACAATGTACCTTGTAAACATTCATTCAAAATATAAATGAATATTTATTTCAGTATTATTATTTAATATGTATACTGGTTTCTTTTAACCTATATAGTGCTTTTATTTAATTTTCCCAAATCAAACTGTTAACAAACAAAAAAAGATTATAATTTTTTTTATTAATGGGAGTTTTAGATAAAGATTTTACTATTTTAGCATTAAAATATTAAAAAGCATTAAAAAAATAAAGACTTTCAGTATATATTAAAAAAACAACACCTTTCTGCTTTTCCATTACTATGCAAAACGAAGAATGTTTAGAGAAAATAGTTTGTTATAATCTCTAAGAATATAATTTAAATGAGTAACAAAGTATTTAAATCTAGTGTCAATAATGATTAGGTCTTTTCATTAAAATGTAACACCCCCCCCAAAAAAAAAAAAAAAAAAAAAAAAAAAAAAAAAAAAAATCTTGATTGCAATACCAAATTGGCAGCTTTGCAAACCAGCCATAATATAGATCATGATTACAGAAGATTCCATTGGCTAATAAATAAAGACCACACTAGTTTCTTTAAAACCCATCTTCATTACCTCATGGGCATCTTCCGTTTTGCTCAGGATACCAAAGTCAAATTCAATATGACCTGTGGGAATGTGTTTCAATATAAAATTTATTAACTCCAATCCATGGCGAATCACCCAGGGAAGTGGTAGATAACGACTCAAACTCTGTTAATCAGGCAAGTATCCCGAGGTATCGGTCCACAAATTGGAGCCAGTGTTTCAGCTTTTATCAACTTAATACATAGATTTCGTACTCGGCTGTCTGTGAAATTAGTTGGAAAAAGGAAATCAGTTCTGTAATAATTTGAAATCAGTCTTCAGTCCCAGGTGAACAGAAGGACATGGATATTTATAATTAAAGAGATTTCAAGCTGTAAAAAAGAACAAACAAGATGATCTGCATGATTCAGTCTTGACTGTGACAGACGTCAAAAAAATTAATGAAAATTAATTGATCTCCGATGGTATTTGTTATACATGATCCATTCAAAGCTCACATTGATTCTATACTCACATTAATTATTTCCAATATTTACATGTACGTTAGCTCATCAAACCAAAATCTCACCTTAATGCAAACACATTTAAGAAAATAAACAAAGTTCTACATAGCGAATTGAACAAAAAAATATGTGAGTATAAAAGAGAACAAAAAAAAGGAAAGCAATAAATAAATAAAAATATTTTAAAAACTTTTTCGAATGTGTGATTTGTGATTTTTGTTTTTTAAACTCATCTCATATTAATTATATTTAAACCACCCAAATTTAAAAAACAAAACTATTCACATTTTCACAAACGATTTTTAAAAACTATTTCAACTATGGACTTGATGGCTACATGTTGTGCTCCCCAGTTCGGCAAGTTATCTGCATCTTTTGCAAACTCCTGTTTTTACAGTGATTCATGAGTGCATGTCATCACATATTCCATTGAGCTCTATCCTGTGCAGGGGCGGGACGTAGCCTACTGGTAAAGTGTTCGCTTGATGCATGATCGATCCAGGATCAATCCTCCTCAGTGGACCCATTGGGCTATTTCTCATTCCAGCCAGTGCTCCACAACTGGTGCAACAAAGGCCGTGGTATGTACTATCCTGTCTGTGGGATGGTGAATATAAAAGATCTCTTGCTGTTAATCGAAAAGAGTAGCCCATGAAGTGGCGACAGCGGGTTTTCTCTCTCAATATGTGTGTGGTCCTTAACCATATGTGTGACGCCATATAACCGTAAATAAAATGTGCTGAGTGTGTCGTTAAATAAAACATTTCCTTCTTCCTTCCTATCCTGTGCAAGTTTGGGTTTTCTAAGCTAGTCTTGGTAATGGCAGTCCTGCTACAGGCAGTGCAGGAAGAACAAAACATCCTGTTACAGATATCCTAGGGAGTGGCAGTCTTCCTAGTAAGGACGGGCATGTGATAGTGGATCATGGAAGCAATCACAACATTGCTTAAAATATCCTTTCAACTCTGCCTTGTGCAGAGATACAATTTTGATCAATGAATACAGTTTTGTCATTCAGATACATACCACTTAAATCACACCCTATAGCCTACAATGGAAACCAGGTTTCTGTCAGAAGAGAATGAAGAGTAAGATTACATACCCTAAAACCTTGGAAACTACTGCATACATTTTTTAGAAAGATTACAGTAATAGAACTGCTGCTTAAAACTTTGTCAAAGTACATGAAATGCAGTGTGCAGTTAGAAAAGATTCCCAACTCATAACCACCTGGCTGAGGTACTTACGATCGGTTTTGATTTTATTATGCAACCTCAAATAATGTTTTGGCAGAAAGCCTAGTAACATATTCAATTATGTCTGTAAAGTTGCCACAAGCAGCCTTTCAACAGACCATAAATAAAATAAAATTGAACAAAATGAGAGCTTATGGTGCAAGTTCATGTGTCTGTAATCTGTATGCATAAATAGGTATACATGAATCCATAATGCATATGTACAAGTACCTGTGTACCAAAATCCATAAATGGAATCTACTTAACCCAGTTATGCATGGAACGTGATTGCCATGGTTTATGCATTGCAGATTATATACATACGTATTTGCACACGGATTACCGAAAAATGGAATTTGTGCCAGTGTTTATGGAATAGGAAGCATCCTTTACTATAGCTAAGAGTTCAAAGTTTATTTTGTTTAACAACACCACTAGACCACATTGATTAATCATCGGCTGTTCATAAAAACTGCATGTCCAACATTTGGTACTTTTGACATATATACCGGAAGTCTTAGAGAAGAAATCACCGACATTTTCCCATTAGTAGCAAAGGATCTTTTTATGCACCATTCCACAGACAGGATAGCACATATAGACTTTGATATACCAGTCTTGGTGCACCGGCTGGAACAGGAAATAGCCCAATGGGCCCACCGACAGGGATCGATCACAAACCTACCACACATCAAGCAAATGCTTTACCACTGCATGGGCTACGGCTTGCTCCCCCCCCCCCTTTACTGTAGCATACTATAGCACATATGTACATACTGTAATTCTTCACGTCTTGCTCCCCCCACCCTTTACTGTAGCATACTATAGCACATATGTACATACTGTAATTCTTCACGTCTTGCTCCCCCCCCCACCCTTTACTGTAGCATACTATAGCACATATGTACATACTGTAATTCTTCACGTCTTGCTCCCCCCACCCTTTACTGTAGCATACTATAGCACATATGTACATACTGTAATTCTTCACGTCTTGCTCCCCCCACCCTTTACTGTAGCATACTATAGCACATATGTACATACTGTAATTCTTCACGTCTTGCTCCCCCCCACCCTTTACTGTAGCATACTATAGCACATATGTACATACTGTAATTCTTCACGTCTTGCTCCCCCCACCCTTTACTGTAGCATACTATAGCACATATGTACATACTGTAATTCTTCACGTCTTGCTCCCCCCACCCTTTACTGTAGCATACTATAGCACATATGTACATACTGTAATTCTTCACGTCTTGCTCCCCCCCCCCTTTACTGTAGCATACTATAGCACATATGTACATACTGTAATTCTTCACGTCTTGCTCCCCCCCCCCTTTACTGTAGCATACTATAGCACATATGTACATACTGTAATTCTTCACGTCTTGCTCCCCCCCACCCTTTACTGTAGCATACTATAGCACATATGTACATACTGTAATTCTTCACGTCTTGCTCCCCCCCCCCTTTACTGTAGCATACTATAGCACATATGTACATACTGTAATTCTTCACGTCTTGCTCCCCCCCCCCCTTTACTGTAGCATAGCACATACTATAGTCTTGCTCCCCCCCATACTGTAGCATACTATACACATATGTACTGTATTCTTCACGTCTTGCTCCCCCCCCACCCTTTACTGTAGCATACTATAGCACATATGTACATACTGTAATTCTTCACGTCTTGCTCCCCCCCCACCCTTTACTGTAGCATACTATAGCACATATGTACATACTGTAATTCTTCACGTCTTGCTCCCCCCCCCCCACTGTAGCATACTATAGCACATATGTACATACTGTAATTCTTCACGTCTGCTCCCCCCCCACCCTTTACTGTAGCATACTATAGCACATATGTACATACTGTGCTCCCCCCACCCTTTACTGTAGCATACTATAGCACATATGTACATACTGTAATTCTTCACGTCTTGCTCCCCCCCCACCCTTTACTGTAGCATACAATAGCACATATGTACATACTGTAATTCTTCACGTCTTGCTCCCCCCCCACCCTTTAAACAAATCTGTTGGCGAGATAAAAACCACTTTATGCCAAGTCCTGTGACGTGTGTTAGCAATGGCAGGCATGGCCATATTCAATTCTTCCTGTATATTTAAAGTTTTAGAGAGAACGCATGAACACTATTTGGACTTTATAGTGCTACAATGTACTTATCACATACTTGTACTTATCACATACTTGGGACTAAAAGGAGATTTAATTAATATTTGAGTATGTTTCCAGATTCTTATACAGCGGGTTAGAACATACTAATCTACGCTTGAATGGAAATGTCAGTTAATGTGTTGGTGTAGCGTTTTCCAATACATAATCCTGTTAAACAGAAAAATCAATCCAGAAACTATAAATTTCTTATATTACTTTTACAGATAACAATTTTGTATTCATGCTGACAATTCCATAGTCCATATTATTACATGATTATCATGTACTTTGATGATAACACAGTAGTCACATACTATATAAAAATCATCTAGTGTGATTGATAACAAAGTATGCAAATACCATATGATTATCATCTGGTCTGACAACACAGTATGCAAATACCATGATAGATTATCATCTGGTCTGACAACACAGTATGCAAATACCATGATAGATTATCATCTGGTCTGACAACACAGTATGCAAATAACATATGCTTATCATGTCATATGACGACAACACCCATATTCACATACCATGTATGATTATCATCTGGTATGACAACACAGTATGTACATCCCATATGATTATCATGTGGTATGATAACAACACATATATGCAAACAACATATGATTATCATCTGGTATAGCAACACATAGTATTCTCATATGAATATCAGCTGGTACAACAACACACATATATGCAAATACCATATGATTATCAGCTGGCATGATGACAACACACATATTCACATACCATATATGATTATCATCTGGTATGACGACAACACAGTGTGTACATGCCATATGAATATCATCTGGTATGATGACAACAACACGGTGCGTACATGTCATATGAATATGATCTGGTATGACGACAACACGGTGCGTACATGCCATATGAGTATCATCTGGTATGACGACAACACAGTGCGTACATGCCATATGAGTATCATCTGGTATGACGACAACACAGTGCGTACATGCCATATGAGTATCATCTGGTATGACGACAACACAGTGCGTACATTCCATATGAGTATCATCTGGTATGACGACAACACAGTGCGTACATGCCATATGAGTATCATCTGGTATGACGACAACACAGTGCGTACATGCCATATGAGTATCATCTGGTATGACGACAACACAGTGCGTACATGCCATATGAGTATCATCTGGTATGACGACAACACAGTGCGTACATGCCATATGAGTATCATCTGGTATGACGACAACACAGTGAGTACATTCCATATGAATACCATCTGGTATGACGACAACACAGTGCGTACATGCCATATGAATATCATCTGGTATGACGACAACACAGTGCGTACATGCCATATGAATATCATCTGGCATGACGACAACACAGTACATTAATGGTCTTCAAACTGAAAATGGCTTTGGTCATTCATCGCCTGTAGGGTGTGTGACGTCAACAGACCATATTACATTAATGTATCTTGTCTTGCCAACAGGTGTTAAATAAATAGGATCATTAATTTCATTTGCTCTGCTATTTCCGCAGGATATTCATTCTCTCGCACAGTGAGAACAAGACAGACTTTACGTCTCCTGTAACCTGGGGGTGGGATGTGGCTTAGTAGGGTAGAGCTGGGCTTTTAATTGCCAGAGGGTTCTGCGGGTAAAATACGTACCCTAGAATCTTGGAAATTTAATGGGGATGTCCAGAGTTTGTTGCTATTGTTCAGAAGTTATCAATTAACAGACATTTTAATGATAAAATTCCATTTTAAGTCAGTGTTCAAAATAAGCACTTGTCCGTTTGTCCCGACAAGTGAAAATCTATTCGGACAAGCAAAATGTGTCCAGCGGATAAGTAAAACATTTCAGTGCAGTTTCATTTTGAGCAATCACAAACATCATCCTGGTACTTGAATAAAACAATCTATTTATTTGGACAAGTGAAAATATTGGAGGACAAATAGATTTCTAGATGTATTTGTCTGGTGGACTAGTAAATGTTTTGCTTATTTCTATCACTGTAAGTACATTTGTTTCTGCATGTAATATCAGTGGCTGTATATCACAAGTGTTTCTCATTATCCTAGTCTTACAAATATTACGACCAGAAACACATTGGATATACAGACACTGATATTCTAAACAAGAAACTATATTCAGTATTTAAATTTTAGTCATTAAAAATACTTCATTAGTCTGAAACATCTTACATTAATAGCAAACTCAAGACAGTCGCTTTAATGGATCTTCCAGCCAGTGCACCACGACTGGTATATCAAAGGCCATGGTATGTGCTATACTGTCTGTGGGATGGTGCATATAAAAGATCCTTTTCTACTAACAAAACAAATGTAGCGGATTTCCTCTCTAAGACAAAATTCCTCTCTATATGTCAAAATTACCAAATGTTTGACATCCAATAGCTGATGATTAATAAATCAGTGTGCTCTAGTGGTTTCATTAAACAAAACAAACTAACTGTTTAATGGATATGTATCTATGTATGTGTAACACTGTAATTTTTACTTAGATCTCAGTAAAGAACTGCTGTTCAAATTGTATAAAAGTGTATGAAATACAAGATCCAATTCCAAAAGATTTCAAATCTTGATCCACCAACTAAGGGCACTTTATGATTATTTTATTTTTATTACGTACCCTCAGATTATTTTCTGCAAGAATTAAAACTTGGTAGAATGTTCGCCTGTGGTACAACTGGTTGAAGGATTGTTTGCCCTCAACATGCTCATGGTTCCCTCAACCGCATCCCAAATAGTCTCTGTTATCAAACCAGTTTTCAATTAATTCCAATGTTTAGGAACAAAAAACGTTTGGTTGGTTTGCTTAACAACACCACTAGAGCACATTGATTAAATAATCATTGGCTATTGGATGTCAAACATTTGGTAATTCTGATTCGTAGTCATCAGAGAAAAACTGCTACATTTTTCCTAATGCAGTCAACGGATCTTTTCTATGTACATTCCCACAGACAGAAAAGCACATACAACGGCCTTTGACCAGTTGTGGTGTGTTCTGGAAGATGTAAAAAGCTAAAAATACCCATTTTTTAAAAATAATATTACTAATAAATAAACATGGAGACGTGGCTACAGGTTTCCTCTCACCATCATGTCTGTGGTTGAGGCAGGATCAGGATCAGTAGAGCTCTCGCCTGAGCTGATTAATAGTGTCGTAGGATCGAACCACCGCAGTGGACCCATTCTCTGATTATTATTATGTTTTAAGTCTCAACCAGTGCACCACGACTGGTACATGTGTATATTAAAGGCTAAGGTATGTGTTGTCCTATCTGTGGGAAAGTGCTTGTAAAAGATGCTTTGCTGCTAATAAGAAAATGTTGCATGGTTTCTCTCAGATTACCAAATGTTTGACATCCAATAGCCAATGATCAATGTGCTGTAGTGGTGTTGCTAAGGGGCCGTCCATAATTTTCAACATTATCACGAGCGTACAAACTGTACACAGGGGGGTGGTGGGGGGTGTTAAGGGGCCAGTGTACACTTTTTTTTAAAATAAAAAATGTCGATCAACATTTTTCATATGGGGATATACACTTTTAGGGGGGGGGGGGGGGGAAGAGGGTCAAAAATGTACTCTTTGTACAAAATTGTGAAAATGTTGAAAATTATGGACGGCCCTAAATAAAACAAACTTTTAATCTTTTATCTGTATGGTCCTTAACCATATGGCATCACATGTATAAAAATGTGTTGAGTACATTGTTAAATAAAATATGTTTTCTTTCTTTCTTTCTTTAGTAGACACTGAACCATCACCATCACCCCGTTGTCAAGAAGCTCACAGATTACCAATATTATGTTGTATAGACAGCACAATTTCACTGCTGGCTTGTTCCAAGAGATACAAATGTATATACCATGAAATCAGTGTTTGTGTTAGATAAAATTAAGTTTAGCACAAAACAGTGATTGCTTTGAGTGCTCCCACACAGCAAATTGTAAAATCAATCGCGGAGAACATTGATCAAACATATTTGCCTGATAAAATCTACTCGGCTGTAAGGAAAGATCGCTAATTAGAAAGCCATCAGATTGTACAGACCCAGTGTCAGCTGGACGAATTTCGCTTAATTGACCAATCAGGAAGCTTCGCACTGACAAAAATTCTCAGGAATTTATAGGAAACCACGACTGAAGCCATTCATCCACATGTTATTAGAGAAATTAAAACGACCAGCTTTATTTAGGTCACTATACTCTATATGGTCAGGATGGTATAATATTATATAGTGTGATGAAAAAGAGCCAGCAATCTTCTATTAACAGCCAGATAGACGTGCCTAAGTTCTTATTAAATTAAGAAAGACCTAAAATAGACTGTGACACAAATATTCCGGACATAATACTTTGATGACCAAAAGAAAGTACACCAAAACATTTGGATGTAAAACTGCACGCTTTACTTCTAGTAAAGCGCTTGCTTGATGCGTAGTTGATCTAGGATCAATCCCCACTGGCGCATTGGCTCATTGGGCTATTTCTCGTTCCAGCCAGTGCACCACGACTGGTATATCAAAGGCCTTAGTATGTGCTATCCTGTCTGTGGGATGGTGCATATAAAAGATCCCTTGCTATTAATGAACAAAATGTAGCGGGTTTTCTCGCTAAGACTATACATCAAAATTATCAAATGTTTGTTATCAAATAGCCGATGATTAATGAATCAATGTGCTCTAGTGGTGTTGTTAAACAAAACAAACTTTAACTTTGATTGGTGCACTATCTTTTGATTGTCAGTATACATATAGGCTAATGTAATCTGCTGGTTCACCTGACAATGAAAGTGTCTTCCATAAAGATGATGATGATGATGATATAAATTCAGTAATGATCGGGATGTTAATGGAAATAAAAGTGTAGCCACTGATTCCAGCTCCATAGAAGGTTAATACAAAAGAAAACCAGTTTATCTTAGGGCTGTCTCAAAACTCATCACAGGGGTGGAGTGTGCG
This sequence comes from Gigantopelta aegis, assembly GCF_016097555.1. NCBI lineage: Eukaryota > Metazoa > Mollusca > Gastropoda > Neomphalida > Peltospiridae > Gigantopelta > Gigantopelta aegis. The sequence goes on along the minus strand of NC_054708.1, from coordinate 9,514,173 downwards.
ATACCATAATAAACAGAGGTAGAGCACTCCTCCGAAGGTGCTTGGGTCATAGGATCAAACCTCATTGGTGGACCCATTGCCTTTTCCCACTTCCTAATCAATGCCTCATTACTGATTTATCAAAGGCCATGGAAAGTCCTATCCTGTCCTGTATGTGGGAAAGTGCATACAAAAGATCTCTTATTGTTAATTGAAAATGAGAGCAGGTTTCCTCTAATCTAATAGTCAATTAATCAAAGTGATTTGAAGTCTTTGTCAAATACAACAAATTAAAGTGTTTGTGTTTTTTAACGACTCCACTGGAGCACATTGATTTATTAACTATCGACTACTGAAGGTCAAACATTTTGGTAATACTGACAAAACCTTAGCAGGACTGCAGAAAGTACTTCCCCTCTCACCAAATGCGAGTAAATGCAACTACCAGCCCGACGGTCTATCTGTCTTTCTAATTTGGTTTGCCATGTGATGTTCATCACTTACCAAATGTTCTGAATAATGTTTTGTCAATATTCCTCTCTATATATAAAATTTGAAGTGAAGACACTGTATATTATAATATTGTTAATAATATATTGTTCTATAGACTGGCGGACAAGTAAAAATTCTGACGGGTTAATAAAGTTTAGTTGGTTGTTGTCCGACGGGCTACTTACATATTTTCCATTTCTGCACCCCTGCTTAGAAAGGAAATCTGCTACATTTTTCTATTAGTACCAAGGGATCTTTTATACGCACTATCCCAGATAGGACAGCACATACCATGGCCTCTGATATACCAGTCATGATGCACTGCATGGCTGGAAGGAGAAATAGCCAAAATGGCAAACAGACAGGGCATCAGGTGAGTGCTTTACCACTGAGTTAGTCCTGCCCCAGTATTACTAAAATGATGTACAATCCATAGACAGTTGTAAGTGATTTCTGACCAAGATGAATGAACAGCTCTCGTTTAGTGTTTGCTGTCATCAGTGTAGATGTAGATGAGATTTAATTCCAGTTCAGTGTAGATATAGATGAGATTCATTTCCAGTTCAGTGTAGATGTACATGAGATTCAGTTTCCAGTTCAGTGTAGATGTAGATGAGATTCAGTTTCCAGTTCAGTGTAGATGTAGATGAGATTCAGTTTCCAGTTCAGTGTAGATGTAGATGAGATTCATTTCCAGTTTAGTGTAGATGAGATTCAGTTTCCAGTTCAGTGTAGATGTAGATGAGATTCAGTTTCCAGTTCAGTGTAGATGTAGATGAGATTCAGTTTCCAGTTCAGTGTAGATGTACATGAGATTCAGTTTCCAGTTCAGTGTAGATGTAGATGAGATTCAGTTTCCAGTTCAGTGTAGATGTAGATGAGATTCAGTTTCCAGTTCAGTGTAAATGTAGATGAGATTCAGTTTCCAGTTCAGTGTAGATGTAAATGAGATTCAGTTTCCAGTTCAGTGTAAATGTAGATGCGATTCAGTTTCCAGTTCAGTGTAGATGTAGATGAGATTCAGTTTCTAGTTTAGTGTAGATGTAGATGAGATTCAGTTTCCAGTTCAGTGTAGATGTAGATGAGACAGCACCGATGGAAAGACAATTGGCCAACTCAAATCCACTGACCTGTTTTCACTTCACTAATGCTTCCTTTTATCGCATCAGTAAGCTTCTTTACATAATTGAAAAGTAAGCCAATTTGTGAATTCACAACTCGTGACACCGAGATGTTATTTTAATTCAGTAGTTGTGAGCACATAAACAACTTTATATGATGTGGCTGTGTCATGATACAGGTATATGTGACAAATGACATACGTGTATATACAACAGCAACTGCTATCCTAAATAAGCAATAGTGAAAAAAGGTCAACAGGTTTGACAACATAACAAATGGAAAACATTTTATATATAAGTATTCATTGTGGAGATAACATTTTGAACATAAAACACCTGAATTAATATATATATGTGTGTGTGTGTGTGTGTATCTGCCTGTTTTGGTGTGTATGTGTGTGCACGTGTGTGTGTGTGTGTGTGTGTGTGTGAGTACACGTGCGTGCGTGTGTGTGAGTGCACGTGCATGTGTGTGTGCATGTGTGAGTGCACGTGCATGTGTGTGTGTGTGTGTGTGTGTGTGTGTGTGTGTGTGTGTGTGAGAGTGCACGTGCATGTGTGTGCGTGTGTATTACTTTTTAAAAAATATTTTATTAAGCAAGTTTTGCCATTTTTATACGTCCTTTTTTTTTACATGGAAGAAAAGTTAACAACAATGAACTTTTTTTTTTTAATCCTGACCATGATATTTGAAAGACAATTTTTTTATTGTTGACACATATTATTTAAACTAAAACCTAGTGTTCTGCTCTGTTATGTAGATTCCAATCCCACAACTAAACCCTAGCTGTTATATACACATTGCGATCAACGCTGCTCCGATATTAATAGTAGAATAATCTACTGGAAACCAGGATCGGAACTAATTACAGCTATCCCTAATTCTTTCCGATTATCTCCGCCAATCTATAAAGTATATAGTGGCAAAGCGCTGTCGGTATTGATCAATTATGATGACCACAACTCCCTTAGTACTACACATTCATCTACATAATCAGGCCAATTCTTGTGCATCACAGATTAAAGTACGCTCAACAAAATGATAGAATCAATATCTCCACTGTTGTCATCATACATGAAAAAGACAATGGGGAAAAAATCTATTAAAGGTTGTAATGTCTTGAAATGTTGGGTGTAAAAAGATAGTGACACAAATATCTGTTAACAATTCATTGTTCACATCCGTTATTCATTGTAAAAAAAAACCCCACAACATCCAACGATTTTGAACCAATAGTTTTGAATGAAGTAAATGTTTTATTTAACGACACAGTCAACATATTTTATTTACGGTAAAATGCCATCAGACATATGCTTAAGTACCACACCACACAGATACTGAGAGAGGAAATCCGCTGTCACCGCTTCATGGGCTACTCTTTTCAATTAGCAGCAAGCGATCTTTTATATGCACCATCCCACAGACAGGATAGCACATACCACGGCCTTTGATATACTAGTCGTGGTGCACTGGCTGGAATGAGAAATAGCTCAATGGGCCCCATCGAAGTTATGAATGAAGACCGACACATATGTCTGTAACGTTTATTTGTCAGATTCGATTGTCGCACGTTTTGGACAGTGCTAGAACATTTTCCGTTTATGTACCATTAACGGAGCAAGGATTCCCATATTATGACGTCATATTGGGAAGGATCCTGTGTTAGGAAATTGTTGGGGTTGTTGTTGGTTGTTTTTTTTTTTTTGGGGGGGGGGGGGGGGGGGGGGGGGGGGGGGGGATTTTGGTGCTGGGATTTGTTACCACTTAACTGTTACATCTCACAATTAGCAGTGTGTCAGGTTCTTTGACCCGAGGTCAAACGTGATCTTATCAGACCAGATTGCGTTGTATACTTGCATGTTTTATGTATTCCTATGGTTTAGAACATAATAACATCAGTTTTCATTTGGACTTTGTGGTGCTATGTTGTGTGGGAATCTTGAGAGTTGTGCTCTATAATCTTGGTGTTTTGAACATGATTTCAGCCATGTGTGTCATGGTTTGTCAGATCCGTTTAACGCATGCATTAAATAAACCCAATAAATAGATCAGTTTACAGACATATGTGTTGCTAGCTGAATCTTTTTATCACACAACTAGGACAGGAATTACTAGTATATGTAGGCAGCACTATGGAATCTGGAAACCAAGAGTTGAAAATACTTTCATCTGTGTCCCCCTGCGCATGCTGTAACCTCACCGTGGTGCAGGGGTGTAACATTCTCTTTGAGAATGGCCAATACAGCACAAACTGAAATTTTGAGTAAAAGTCAGTATCTATCTGTGATATTTGTATTTTTGCAGTTCTTTACATGGTTTTTATTTAAATCTTGAATTTTTATATTGATGTTGATTATCACCTTATTTGTTTGCATTACCATAGTTTGACACCCAACAGCCGATGTATTTTTCGTGCTGGGGTGTCGTTAAACATTCATTCATTCATTCCTCTCTAAGACTATATGTCAAAATTACCAACTGTTTGACATTCAATAGCTAATGATTAATACATCAATGTGCTCTAGTGGTGTTGTTAAACAAAACAAATTTTCACTTTCACTTCCCAATTCTACATTATTACTGATACACTTGTTGATAGCTGGTGTGATATTTAAAACAGTTCACTTCATTGATAGTTGGTGTGATATTTAAAACACAGTTGACTTCATTGATAGTTGGTGTGCTATTTTAAACAGTTCACTTCATTGATAGTTACCGGCCTCGGTGGCGTCGTGGTTAGGCCATCGGTCTACAGGCTGGTAGGTACTGGGTTCGGATCCCAGTCGAGGCATGGGATTTTTAATCCAGATATCGACTCCAAACCCTGAGTAAGTGCACCGCAAGGCTCAATGGGTAGGTGTAAACCACTTGCACCGACCAGTGATCCATAACTGGTTCAACAAAGGCCATGGTTTGTGCTATCCTGCCTGTGGGAAGCGCAAATAAAAGATCCCTTGCTGCCTATCGGAAGAGTAGCCCATGTAGTGGTGACAGCGGGTTTCCTCTCAAAATCTGTGTGGTCCTGAACCATATGTCTGACGCCATATAACCGTAAATAAAATGTGTTGAGTGCGTCGTTAAATAAAACACTTCTTTCTTTCTTTTCATTGATAGTTGGTGTGCTATTTAAAACACAGTTCACTTCATCACTTCATGCCGCACAATGAAATATGAGAGGTTGGCACGCCTCTCTCTGAATGCTCCAGTATTTCATGCTCGGCAATATTTAATGATTTAGTGTAATACTTGTTAGGTTAACTTAGCCGACATGAAGAAAGCTGGGGCTATAGCTGCCGATCCCAACACAACCCAAATATAAAGAAAAGGTTAAGTGACAAAATTATTAGTGTCACCAAGAAAGCTACAAATAATCGCGAAAAGGGAAGTCGTGCAGGCAAAATTCAATGTATCTGGAAGCTTAATTACGGTGCCGTCAAGTATTTTGCGATAATTGGAAACTTTCTGCATAGAAGTGTTGAGTTCATTTGAATACTGAATGCACCGTAATTGCCTTGTTCTGCCACGGTAATATCTCGATTGTTTACTTTACTTCTAACTTAATTAATATGCATTTTTGTCCCCACTTCCCTATAATGCTGTACACCAGGTAAAATTTTTCATGCTTCATATATCGCTGTCACTGAAAAGTGATTGATATTTATGGGTTCTGGTGGAACAAAACAACAAATCACCTACAACAGACAGACATTAACTTTAACAGTAACAATGCATGGATGTTGAGATTAGACAACAACAGAACTTATTTAACTGAATTCACACCACAAATTCATTTAAAATGGAATCCTTATTTACTAAGTTTAGGTGCCTGCCTGTCTGTCCTTTACTGTCTGTCTGTCTGTCTGTCTGTCTGTCTGTCTGTCTTTCTGTGTCAGTCTGACTGACTGTCTGTCTGTCTGTCTGTCTTGCTATTCATCGATGAGTTTGTCAACCATTGACAGGGCAATAATTCTAACTATGACCTCAATGAAATTAATTCTACTTTAGTATATTATTCATGCTATAGTTAAAATTACTTCCACCCACAGCTGATTTAATGACTCCAGTGTTCTCGCTGATGGAAAATTAAAAGAGGGCGGCCGCGCAGCACCACACCCTTCAAACCCCCCCCCCACCCCATAAAAAAATATATATAAAAAAATGGGGTGGGGGTGGGGGTTGGGGGGGGGGGAAGCTTGGTGGTTACCATGTTGTTGTGTGTTGATAGACTTCGTGGAAAGACATACTCCTTATTTTGATTACAAAAAGTTTATACGAAATACAAGCAGACTCGTCTTTCAACTGAACCGAAGATGTTATCGGTCTGATATTCATTGGCAGTTCCGGTTTTGCTGAACCGATCAAAGTTTTAATATTATTATTTTAATAAAGATTTCAAGATATACGAAAAACAAAAAAGACATTTGTGTGATCCCCTAATGTTGAAATTTTTTGTTTGTTAATCCCATCTTCATCGAATGAATCGATCACTGTGATAAAATATTATCGCCAACTGATAAAAAGTAGTTTTGTTTTTGTAGTGGCGGTGTATGTATTATTTGGCACCCAAGATGAATGATTTTAATGCCAAACACTACCACTTCCGTTGATTTTATAAACGGTGATATCCCCCCAAAATGAAAAGTTTACAATATGTTATAAGAACTGCTGAATAAACAGAATGACAGAAATGACAAAAAGTAAAAATCGTCAGTTAAAATCAATTATATCTGTAACTGAGGACAAAATATCAGACGACAGTTAGTGGAAACAAAAGATAGAGTGACCGTTCTGATCACGTGACAGATTTGGCGCCAAATAAGTGGGGTTTTCCAGTCGGAGATTGCCGAATCCATAAAAAATAAAAATGTTTTCATTGCTCAAATAAAATATAACTTTTATTGTTTGCATTAAACATACAAATGGATACAGGTATAGGACAAAATAGAGGCTGTTAAAAATACTATTAAATTATGTTACGGTAACCGTCGTAAATGTTTCGTCAGTTGCTTTTTCGTACACAACGCGGCTTGTTTCCAGTGGGCAGACTGATCGTTGTGTTTTTTTATGTGTGGAAAAAAGTGTGCATTTGGAAATAGCGGAGATAGGTGCTGGAAAATATAGTAGGGTGCTGGAAATTAAAGAGGGGCGCAGAAAAATAAAAGAGGGCGGAGAACGTGAAAGGACATGTGGTTAAAGACCACACAGATATTGAGAGAGAAAACTCATTGTCGTTACTCGTTACTTCATGGGCTACTCTTTTTAATTAGCAGTAAGGGATCTTTTATATGCACCATCCCAAAGCCTTGTGGTGCACTGGCAGGAATGAGAAATAGCCCAATGGACCCACTGACAGGGATCGATCCTAGACTGACCACACATCATGTGAGCGCTTTACCACTGGGCTACGTCCTGCTTTCTTGAACAAACCAATGAAAAGTGTATTTCTGTTCCTGTACCTGAAGGTGCTCATTCGTCTTCCATTTAAAACTAAATCAACCGTCGCATGAACAGCCCAACATGCAGTTGTTAATTAAGTTGGAAAGAAACAAGTTTGGAAACAGCTTCTAAATGTATGTGTTAAGCTGGAAACATTGCTGGGATGTTTGTGGGTCTATTTTCTGCAGCTGTTAAGTAAGTGGCTTCATTAAGAGCGTCTTGCTGGGCAATAAACCAAGACAAAGCAACCATCTTGAATGCTGTGAATACTTTCAACAAGAGACCACTGCAGATTACTGACTGCAGTTTTACAGTCAGGACCTTTAATAGTGGAGGTGGGTAAATAGTTTGGAGGGGGGGGGGGCGGCGAAGTGGGCAGCAATCCCCAGAAATATATGAAAAAGTGCCTTTTTGTCTACCTGGAAAAGACCTAACATGTGTATATTACTGTGAACAATTTAAAAAAACTAAACAAAAAAAACAACAACCAACAACCCATAATTGATCTGCGTGCTCAGTCAGTTCAGTCTTGCATGACAATGACACAATTTCCAGCTATATATAAGATTAAATTAGGGTTTTTTTAAGCAGAGATTAGCACGTACTGAGATTGAGGAGAATTACAGGTCGACGTACCGTTATCATTTCACACAATTGACTGCTTGTAATTGAATATTTAACCTATTGTAATTACAACCTAACTAAAACCTTGATCTGCATTTTTTTTTTCATTATACAAAAGATGGCAGATTAGCACAAACTATAGCATCCACATAATTATGTAGTTGCAGGCACAACATACACACGCTAACTTTTCTAAAATATTTCATTCAACAGAATCTAACATAAAGGGCCAAAAGCAAAGAATGAATGAACAAACAAATGATCAAACAAATGAACGAATGTAAGAATGTTTAATGATACCCAGCACAAAATATATAACAGCTATTGGGAAGGAAGGAAGAAAAGGATCTTTTATTTCACGACACACTCAAACACATTTTAATTGATGACACACTCAAACACATTTTAATTGATGACACACTCAAACACATTTTAATTGATGACACACTCAAACACATTTTAATTGATGACACACTCAAACACATTTTAATTGATGACACACTCAAACACATTTTAATTGATGACACACTCAAACACATTTTAATTGATGACACACTCAAACACATTTTAATTGATGACACACTCAAACACATTTTAATTGATGACACACTCAAACACATTTTAATTGATGACACACTCAAACACATTTTAATTGATGACACACTCAAACACATTTTAATTGATGACACACTCAAACACATTTTAATTGATGACACACTCAAACACATTTTAATTGATGACACACTTAAACACATTTTAATTGACGACACACTCAAACACATTTTAATTGATGACACACTTAAACACATTTTAATTGACGACACATTTTAATTGATGACACACTTAAACACATTTTAATTGATGACACACTTAAACACATTTTAATTGATGACACACTCAAACACATTTTAATTGATGACACACTCAAACAGATTATAATTACAGTTATATGGTCTCGGACATATGGTTAAAGACCACACAGATAATGAGAGAGGAAACCCACTCCCGCCATGCAGTATTGAATGTGCAACTCTTTCTGATTAGCATCAAGGTATCTTTTACATGCAGCATCCCACAGACAGGATAGTACATACCACAGCCTTAGTTAATTACACCAGTTGTGGAGCACTGGCTGGCAAGTATTGGGTGACAAAACAAACCAAAGAGCCAGGTAGTAATTATTGTTTTATTATATCCGCACCAGGAAATCTGCCACTTATTGCCAGACGACTTGAAGATCTTTACTTGGTGGCTGTCTTGAGATATTGCCAGATCAATTCTCTCTCTGTTGAATGAATGACAGGTTACAGGAGTAACTCCAAAGTTGTGTTTTTCAGCCATGGCGCTCAGGATAAAACTAAATTATGTAGACTTTAATTTAAAAACCATGGACTATGGTCAGTCGACATGAATTGTGCGAGGTCAGTTCCCTACGTAAAGTATACATAACTACTGTGTATATACATGTCCTAGTGTTGGTATAAAGTGCTCCTACTGGCAGTAGCTAGTAGCTCAGTTGGTAGAGCGCTGGACTCTCGTACTGGAGGTTGATCTTTTTCTGTTACATACATTAAACATTTCTCCAGTTATTTTTGTTAGGAGGAATTTAAACAATGCATGGCCAGGAAACAGGTTCAAGGTGGCTAACACCCTGTGGACTAGGTGAAAAACGAGCTACCTAACGGAGCGAGCAGGTGAGACAGGTAACAGGTGAGATGTGAAATAAACATGTCAGCAACAAGTCGAGCCATGTTATTGTTGCAGGTACGCCACACACTTGTGACACAACCAACTTGTCATCGGACAGTCGACATGACCACTCTGTCTAATAAAGTGCGCACCCAACAACCAATGTGAACCGGGTTCAAAGAGAACAGGTGAAGAACAATCTCAGTTATGACAATTAGATTTAACATTAAAAAATTTATTCGGACAATTTAAAAAAAACAAAAACATCCCATAATTTTTTTTTTAAAACTTAGCCCAGCCATGCACCATACAAAAGTGTTTCCTGCAGAGATGTCATATCAATTTAAAACAAAAACTACAAAAGTTGTTACAGACAATAAACTGTAGGTAGGTCATTTTCAAACATTTCAGATGAAATTTAGTCTACTTTGTGAAATTTGTTTTATGCACAAAACAAAAACAAATTGTTTTTATTTTTATTTTTTTTGGGGGGAGGGGGTTTGGGGGGGTAGTTGGTTTTTAAAAGAGGAAACATTTTATCAAACAATAAAATTTAGAAACGTTTTCAATTAACTATTCACCTGGCTACGGACAGTTATCAGTTCACTGTTTATGCATAATGAAGCACTACTCCTTCCATGCTTGCAGATATTGTGCAAGTCATAAAGCAGACTCATTATTCATGCTAGGAAATGTTATACAGACCATTTTAAAAGTTTATTACACATAACAATGTCTGAAACTTGAACATTTTCAATATTCAGTATACCTTTATGATCATAACCCCCTGGTGATTTCATACTTAAGCTAATCAGGGGTATAAAATAGCTGAATAACATTGTGCACCCATTATACTTTCCACCAAATCCGATAAAAGAAATGCAAAATACAAAAGCCTATTTAAATTTTGTGACGTTCGTGTAATAATGATGATCGGTTAGGGGGTCTAGGGTGGGATATCGGGCCAATCATATGGAACATTACAGCAGGGTAATTTCGCAATACATAAAATGAATATATTTTCAGTTGGAGTACATGTAGACAGACGTCTGTTAACCATGCATAAAGTATCAGCTACCCAGCATATCGACACCTATTCAGTGCGGGTACGTCTGTTATGAAAACCACAAAATGTTTATTGTCGGTGTGCAGTACGTTACACACCTAACAATACAGCTCGGCCCAACAACTAATATAGTACAATACAAAAAATAGACTGTAGTTATAGTGTAGTTTAAACTAGCATTAGAAAATAAGAGGGGCAGGATTTAACTATGGTTGAGTGCTTGCCTGAGGTGCTTGCATCGCAGGATCGAACCGACTCAGTGAATCCATTCAACTGATTGGGGTTTTTTCTTGTTCCAACTAGTGCACCACAACTGGTCAAAGGTTGTTGTATGTGCTATCCTGTTTGTGGGAAAGTGCATATAAAAGATCCTTTGCTACTAATGGAAAAATGTAGCAGGTTTCCTCTCTGAGACTATCTGTCCAAATTTCTAAATGTTTGACATCCAATAGCCGATGATTAATAAATCAATGATGTGCTCTAATGGTGTCTTTAAACAAAACAAACTTTTCTTAAAAAATGTGTTACTTGGGTAACTATGTCTGAGGATTTTTTGTTGTTTTTTCTTAACATTAGTTTAATATTTCAATATTGTGTTAAGGGGAGTGGGTTCCACTTATTAAAACAAAAAGTTACAGAGTTACTGTTGAGTATATGTAATATGATACATACGCTTTCTGAGATAAGCTTTATTGCCGCACATTCACATTACAAGGAAACACCCATGAACTGGCAATAATGTACACTTGTAGAGTGAATGCTGCAGTCGTGTGGTAACTTTAAAGGGTTCAGCTTCTGGCTTTGTACATAATTAATCAAGCTACATCCACTCATAAACTTCAGTTCAATGATGAAAGACCGAAAATGAATGGCTTCTTTTTTAATTTTTGTGTGTGTTTTTCTAACATGTCAAATTGGGACAGATCAAGGTCTGACAGAAACAGAATTTAGCAAAAAATAAACAATTTTCTTTCTTTTTTTTAATTTAATTTTTTAAAACTAAAAGTACCTTTGTTACAGTTCCAGGGTTTCTGCCAGAGGGTAACACTAGTATGGCACCATACCCAAATTATTTTGCAGATTTTTTTTTTTTAAAGTTAACCTTTGATCAAATTAATTATTCTTATTATTACTGTATGATTTTCTTAACCTTAACCCTAAACATAACCCATTTTCTTTCTGAGGAAGGTCCCTCATAACCCCTGTAGACTGTGGTTGCATTCAATTCCATAACGCCATACATGTATATACCCAAACATTTATTTGAATATTTCTGGCAGAAACACTGAGTTTGTATAATAAAATTGAGCGACTGATTGAACAGACTTGTGTGACTAATTGACTGATTGACTTACTGATAGACTGACTGACTTACTGACTGACTGACAGATAGATATTTCTACAAATGTCAAAATTCCAAATTTCTTCTGCAAACTATATATATTTATGCCATGCTCAATTATTACATCTGACAACTTTGATTAACATTTCTTAAAGACATCGCAGCACTATAGACTTAAATATTACCTGGAAAAATACACTGCGTTTTACCTCCATGCTGTCATTTCAGTATTCAAATACTTAGACAACAAGTAGCCATAACTACAAAAAAAAAAAAACTGGTAATTTTTGGCTAACATTTAACACCTGTTAAAAATGGTTAAATCACCATGAAAGTCAAACTTGATATGTAACTCTACATTCAAAGTTTCAGCACAATATCTTGAGGCACTCCGAAACAAAAGTCCAGAAAACTAAATGTTGAACAGATGGACAGACAGATAAACAGACAGATGGACAGACAGATAAACAGACAGATGGACAGACAGACAAAGACAAAAGCTTAAAGTCCCCACTATAGTTAGATCTGTTGGAGACTAATAAAATGTCCAAGGATACTGATATAGATAAAGTTTGTTAAAAAATTGCTTAAAGTCCCCACTATAGTTAGATCTGTTGGAGACTAATAAAATGTCCAAGGATACTGATATAGATAAAGTTTGTTAAAAAATTGCTTAAAGTCTCCACTATAGTTAGATCTGTTGGAGACTAATAAAATGTCCAAGGATACTGATATAGATAAAGTTTGTTAAAAAATTGCTTAAAGTCCCCACTATAGTTAGATCTGTTGGAGACTAATAAAATGTCCAAGGATACTGATATAGATAAAGTTTGTTAAAAAATTGCTTAAAGTCCCCACTATAGTTAGATCTGTTGGAGACTAATAAAATGTCCAAGGATACTGATATAGATAAAGTTTGTTAAAAAATTGCTTAAAGTCCCCACTATAGTTAGATCTGTTGGAGACTAATAAAATGTCCAAGGATACTGATATAGATAAAGTTTGTTACAAAATTGCTTAAAGTCCCCACTATAGTTAGATCTGTTGGAGACTAATAAAATGTCCAAGGATACTGATATAGATAAAGTTTGTTAAAAAAATTGCTTAATGACACCACTAGAGCACATTGATGTATTAATCATCAGCTATTGGATGTCAAACATTTGGTAATTTTGGCATACAGTCTTAGTGAGGAAACACGCTACATTTTTCTATTAGTTGCAAGGAATCTTTTCTTATATGCACCATCCCACAGAAAGGATAGCACATACCATGTCCTTTGATATACCAGTTGTGGTGCATTGGCTGGAACAAGAAATAGCTCAATGGGGGCCACCGGCAGTAATCAATTCCAGACTGACCATGCATCAAGCGAGAGCTTTACCACTGGGCTATGTCCCGCCCCATGTAGAGTATTAATAAAATTGTCAAGAATAGAATAACAGAATCTCCTCCATCAATATTACTGACCAACAAAGAGGTATTGGGAAGTATATAACAGCCATGTTTTGTATCCCCAATAGAACGGTGTTTGACAGGTACGTAACACGAGCGATCTCTCCACATACTCCCCACACTGCACACTCCCCACACTCCCCACTCTCACCACACTCCACTCTGCCCACACTCCACACTCCCCACTCGCCACACTTTACACACTCCCCACACTTTACACACTCCCCACACTTTACACTCCACATACTGAACACACTCCACTCTCACCACTCTCACCACACTCCCCACACTTTACACACTCCCCACACTGCACACTCTCCCCACACTCCACTCTCACCACACTCCACACACTCTCGCCATACTCCACTCTCGCCACTCCACACACTCCACACACTCCCACACTTCATACACTCGCCTGGAAATACAGATTTATCCAGGATTTTCACCAGGGTGCAATGTCTGATGGGGTTGGAAAAACGAACGTGAGTAAATCATACTTAGGATATGTTTTTAGGCCACTGAATGATGCATTATACCACTGTTAAATTAATTTATTAGAACAGACATAATTAAATAAATAGATTGGGAAATGGTTTAACATACAAATTGGGAAGTTTCAGTGCCACTTTCATTTGGGAAGGTGCCTGTATAAATCCCTGGGAAAGGTTTAGGAATGTGACAAATTGATCACCTTGCAATAAAAATGTATATCGGGTAATAAATTTTATTTCAAACTTCATGTGATAGGTTGCCTGACCCCATTTCAGGACAGTGATATCTTCAGCTGGCCTTGATTTTGCTAATGTTGAAGACATACAAACAAATTTAATCTGATTTATAATCCAGTATCAGACAAGGTGAAACCTTGTAATCTGCAGTATTACATGTATGTCTTTAAATAGGGCAATGTCAAATAATCTCTTAAAGGTCATTATTACTAAAACAACAATGAAAAACAGAATCCAGCTGTAAAAAGTGAAATGTTTTAAAACTGAAGTCCATATTTAGAATCTCAGATTTAAGAGGCCAACTTCCTGTAGTGTTTAATTATAGTTCTACTATTACAGTATGCAGTGCTATATTAGCCAATTTATTAATTATAGGTTTATAACAATTAGTTATAAGTAATTAGTGTGTCTAAAAAATTAAAATTAAAATTAAAAAATATATATATATATATGTTTTTAAATCACACATGGAACTGACTGTAAAATATTATCTTTTTTCACTGGGAAATTAATTTCTATAATGCAAAACCTAGCTAGTATTACTGAGCAGTATACTTAATTAATATATTTCAGTCTGTTTTTAATTGTATTTTAATTCAATTTAAAAAAAAACCCACAACAAAAATCAAACAAACAATAAGTGACAAACCTAAGTACTAAAAAGAAAAAACATTTAAAAAAAAAAAAAAAACAATAAAAAAGTAAAGAAGTTTTTTTTAAACTTAAATCCCCAAAAAGATAAATATTTTTCAAACTAATTCATAGTAATTGCATGACAGTCGAAAAAGACAGATAAAGACAGTGTTGTGGAACACTGAACTGCCATGACCACCTACACCGACAGAGCTGAGTAACGCAGCACCCGAGCAGAGTTACGCAGCACCGTGTTGTGGGATTAGCCATGTTTCCATTGCCGTCAAACCACTCTACGAATTCCCATCACAGCTGGACACGACTATATTTACTACCATACCGATGTCACTGGCATCTACCGGCACTTGTGACAACTGTATTATTCGCAGTCAGTGGACAGATACACGCCATATGGCGCTAGTGGAATACAGCAGTAAGACTTACCGTCCTTCGAACTTCCCATGTCTCGAGTCAAGCCACTTGAGTGCACACACGCACACACACTGACTGCATACAACTGATTCGAACTGCCTCCAAGAAGAACTCCAGTGAACAATGTCCACAGCAAACAGCTAATCCAGTTTTGTACAACTAAGAACACATATTCCAATCACACAGCAATTTTCAGCAGCAACAAAATGTAAATTAAGTACCCTTTTTCTTCCGTTAATTTGGTTTTTCCATCACATTCTGTAACAGTTTATTTTAATGTTTAAAAATCAAAATTGGTTATGATTTGTTTTTTATAATTATGATGAAAATATTCCTGCAAGATGTTTTTAAAATTTGGCAAATCAAGAAATCAAATTTCTGTTTTTCTAAATTTATTTTTAAATTTAAAAATAACTACTGTACCACTATTGCTTCGTAAATATTGAAACTTTTAGCTCCAAATTTAACACTTTTTAGCTCAAACTGAACTGAATATGAGGAAAAGTCTTTGCAGAATGACCTATACACAATAATCCTCTCAGCAGGTAGATGACAACGAACCGCCAATGCGAACTGAATGATGCCAAACGTCTTAGTGGGTAAAGTTAGCTGGTTTAGGCGGGTACCTGTCTGCGGTGTTGGGTGTCAGAGAACGGGACGCAGATAGGAATAGTTTATCACATGATCTCTGAACTTCTCCACAAACTCCCCGCGCCTTGATCCCTCGGTCAAACAGAGCCGGGAGATTGAGGAAGCTCCTGTTCTGTTCGACACAATAGGTAAAGCGAGCAGTGCTTCACAGCGCACAATGAGAAGCGACCAAGCCCCTTCTTTGTGAAATAAACACTACAAAGGTAAACAGTTGATACTCTCTATTTTGAGCCAGCCAACTTGTGAAATCCGACACTGTGCCGGGTTTTTCTCTTTTTCGCTGGTGTGTGCTGGTCAGATGTACGAGGAGTTCAGTCAACACTGGATAATATGACGGTGATTAGGTATGCATGGTTACTTAACAAAGTGCAGACAGCCCGGCTCTCTTCAAGACCCCCTTGTGTACAACACTGAAAATACCATCGGCTATTATTGTGTTGACACCCCATTTATATGTAATGATGTATGTATTTATTTATGTACCTGACAAGTTTTTCAGTGTATTTGATATACATACACATGCATGTATCTCTATATTTAGACCACATTAAGTGATATAAATCTGAAGCTATATATCTAGATATATATGCATGTGTAGTCAGCTGTAAATGAATAGGGCCGATTTTATGAAGCCTGTTTTTCTTAAAGGGACTACATATATCCTGAGGATGTTGACCGACCTAAACTTTTTAACGACTGTAATTACACATTAAATATATTTTTTCTAAATAAAACATTAGTGGCTGTATGTTAAACAAGTTTTCAATCAGCCTGGTGTTTGTAATATAGGTCAAACATCATTTTGTTTTCTGTTACATTAAAACCTGTCGAAACCAGATCACACAGGGGACCTAATATATAACAGAATCCAGTGTTTAGAGCTAAGTGTTGACTTTTACAATTTACAAAACTCAGAACCATAAAATTTGGCCAGTTTTGACAGGATTCCGGTTAGTCCAGGGTCTGCTTTAAACAGGTTTCACTGTATAGATTTTTTCGTACATACAAATTATTGGGATACCAAATCCCATTTGGGCTACCTACAAATATTAGGATGATCAGAAACATGTTGAATACACAAACACCAACATTTAAAAAAAAAAAAAAAAAAAAAAAAAAAAAAGTAATTATAGTCATTACAAAATTTTATTAGTCGAAAACATGTCATACAATTTTATGCTGCAAACTCAGAATAGTCTCTTTAAACACAGGTGTTTAAGCACTGAAAATACATGTAGTTACATGGACATAAATAAATTCAAAAAAAGTAAATTCAGCCCATAGAATTTAATGTAAATGAATATCCTGTTTAGTTACCTGTATATGTTTACGTAATGTATCTGTGAATTATTATATGTATATGTAGGCATTTTTTACCAGCTCTATTAGGGCATTTTTGTTAATAGATATTGATTGATTGATTGTATGAATCTGAATGATTTATATGTAGAGAACAAAGAAAGTAATTTGGGTCATACTAGGTGTTTTTTTTAACAGACCTGAAGTAATAGAGAGCTTTAATATACATGTATATACTGACGATTCATAGAATGTATACCGAAACATTTTTATGTGAAATTGCACATTTGACCTCAAGTACTGTTTGTGAACTTTGATGTACATATTCGATGCAGGGTTTCTGCCTGAGGGTAAAATGGGTAAGGCGCCATACGCAAATATTTTTGCTGATGTTTTTATTATGACTTAATTTTTTGACAAAATTAATTACTCATTATTGAATGATTTTTTTAACCCTAACCTCAAACTTAACCTATTTTCTTTCTGGGGGAGGCACCCCATAGCCCGTTGGTTGTGGTTGCATTCAATTCCATAGCGCCATACCCAAACATTTATTTATGGCAGAAACACTGCAATGGTAATTATATTGTGTATATATAGTGTTCATATGTCGCCAAATGGTTACGGCTCACATAGATGGATGTGGTGCATGTATGCAGTCCTGCTACAAAAACTGAAATACATTAGTTTCAAAGAGAGCGTCTAGACTGGATATGTGCGATGCGAGTGTTTGCAAAATGCAGAGATGTGAGAGAGGCTGGAACAAAAAGGTTTACTGCGGCCGGGGTCCAGGGGTTGCTCAAGGCCCCCTGAAGGAAAATTGTTGTTTGCAAACCACTGGAACTGCCAAAAATTGCATTCAGTGCTAACAAATCTAAACTGGTTATGACTTGTAATATAAGGCACACATCATGTGAAAACATGCAAATGAACTTTGTGTGGTCAACAGTATTGAATATCATGTTTTTGGTTTTATAGACGAAATGGAAAAACGCATTTACGCGTTTCCGTGCAGCTCTCACATCCATGAAAATGCATGCATGCAGCTAGCCACAATGAAATAATTATGTATGGTGAATAAACCCAAAACACAATTAGCCACAGATGCATCAAATACAACTGTAGGGCCACATGCACTCACCACATCCAGTCTGTGCGAGCCTCCATACTTTCAAAAACAATACTTGCATCAACTTGTGGTGCGTGTAAAATTCACCGTCTCTAAAACTGATTAGTTTATGTAATAACCAGGGTGGGAATTGGTGAACTGTAAAAAAAGAGAAAATCTAGAGGGGTCCCAGATATTCTTGAAATCCTAGGTTAAAATCTGTGCCATCGATCCGACATATTTTGGAGGAAAGGACGATTAAAATGCGAGGAAATGCAATGTTCCATTAGAGGAAAACAGCTGATCGGAGGAGAATTCCCACCCCTGAATAATGAGTTTAACATTATCACCTGAATAATGAGTTTAACATTATCACCTGAATAATGAGTTTAACATTATCACCTGAATAATGAGTTTAACATTATCACCTGAATAATGAGTTTAACATTATCACCTGAATAATGAGTTTAGCATTATCACCTGAATAATGAGTTTAACATTATCACCTGAATAATGAGTTTAACATTATCACCTAAGGTTTGTTTGTTTTTAACAACACTACTGGAGCACATTGATCTATTAATCATTGGCTATTTGATGTTAAACATTTAGTCATTCCAATGTATAGTCTGAGGAAACCGGCTACATTTTTTCATTAGTAGCAAGAGGTTTTAACTACTAATAAAAAAATTACCAAATGTTTGACATTCAATAGCCAATGATTAATAAACCAATGTGCTCTAGTGGTGTTGTTTAACAAAAAATTTAACTCATTTTATTCACTTCAGAAAGCATTACTAGGCAAATGTATTTTTTAAGGATGTAAGAATACACAAACATAAGAGTTATAACTCATTATATACACATCAATGATGATGGACAAAATACACAAACACCTATGGTTACTGCAAGATACAAGAGTACAGTAACAAGAAGAAAATCACCCATCAAGTCGTTATTCATAGTGTCATTAGAGAGGCCTTTACTTGTAAATATGTCCAGAAAGAGGTCAATTATAAGATAAATGCCACGTGCTCACCTGGCTGAAACAGGTATATGGTAATCCCAACCTGTAAGGTTAATCAAGTGCTGTTTGTGGCAAGTTCATTGGAATAAATTGGTCAAGGCCACATAAAAACAACAACGCAGGGCACAATATTTCACGAGAACCGTTGTTCTGTTCTCGTGTCGGTTACACAACTTTAAAATCATGAGAACCACCAATCGGTTACGTGGTGAACAATTACATTCTAAACTGAAAAGTACCATATATTAGTAATGAAATTGAAAATCAGTTTGTTTTTAAATACATTTGAACCACCAATATAGCACAGAACCATAGTTCAAGTGTTTTAGGATTAGGTAGACCTAACTCGTAGGTTACGAGAACTATATTCGTATAACCAAACAATCAGTTACCTAAGTAAAATTCACGTGAACCGACTTCCGGTTACCTAAGATTTTGAAATACTGTCCCCTGCAATGCATGTTAATACTCTACTTGTCCAGGTTAAAACAACGCATGTTAACCCTCTACTAGTCCAAGTTAAAATAACACATGTTAACCCTCTACTTGTCCAGCTAAAAACAACATGTTAACCCTCTACTTGTCCAGCTAAAAACAACATGTTAACCCTCTACTTGTCCAGCTAAAAACAACACATTAACCCTATACTTGTCCAGCTAAAAACAACACGTTAACCCTCTACTTGTCCAGTTTAAAACAACACGTTAACCCTCTACTTGTCTAGTTTAAAACAACACATTAACCCTCTACTTGTCCAGTTTAAAACAACACGTTAACCCTCTACTTGTCCAGCTAAAAACAACGTTAACCCTCTACTTGTCCAGCTAAAAACAACGTTGACCCTCTTCTTGTCCAGCTTTAAAGAAAATGTTAAACACTCTAAAAATATAATTCAGACTGCCACAAATAGTAAATGACCAGAAACACCTTGAATATACAGACACTGATATTTTAAATAAGAACAGGGCTCGCACTGTCATTTGCCAAAGTCGGCAATTCAAAACAAAACAAAACACTGGCGAAAGAATTTTTGGTTTGGCAAAAATATATGTAGTGTATATCTTAGTTTGGTGAATCTTTGGGGTAACATATATTGGATTAAATATGACTGCTTATTTCAAATTATAGAGAAACAAAGTAAAACTGCCTCTTTTTTATATACCAGTCACGGTGCACTGCATGACTTGAATGAGAAATAACTCAAAGGGATCGATTCTAGTCCGATTACACATCAGACGAGCGATTTACCACTAGGTTACAATCTGTCCTAGATATCAGTAGCATTCCAATATTAGATAAGTCAAAAATAGACCCCCTAAAACAATGTCATACAAGATATAAACTGACTAGGTATATTTTAACACATACTTTATAACTCGCAAGATTAAAAACAAAATCTTTTGACCAAAATGCCAGAATATAGTTGGTGAATACATATTTAAATTGGCGAAAGTAATTGAAGATTGGCGAATTTTTTGACGAACAAAAATAGGAACCCAGGGCCTGCCTTGAAGAAAATGCATTAAATTTGTAACAGCAGATGTTAAAAGGCTCTACTAGTCATTAAAAGGCTCTACTAGTCGTTAAAAGGCTCTACTAGTCGGGAAATGGCTCTACTAGTTGTTAAAAGGTTCTACTAGTCGTTAAAAGGCTCTACTAGTCGTTAAAAGGCTCTACTAGTTGGGAACATGTTGTAATAGCATCTAACTCAGGACAGTCTCTTTAAATATATTTTAAGGGGAAAAAAATCTGTAAAATTCTGTAAGGAGTTGAAAAGCATCCCAGGCTTATTGTGAAGGTTTCATCACAGGACCACATTAACTGACAGTGTGGGTTTTTTTAGACAACCACTAGAGCACATTGATTAATTAAATATAAGCTATAGTATGTCAAAAGGTTGATAATTCTAAAATGTAGTCTTAGAGGAAACCCGCTACATTTCTTCATTAGTAGCAACAGATCTTTTATGTTAATGTTCCCACAAAACAGACAGGACAGAACATATCACAGCCTTTGAAATACCAGTCGTGGGGTAGTGGTTGGGACAGAGAAAAAACAACAAATTGAAAATGGATCCATAGAGGGGGTTTGATCCTATGTTCACAGCACCTTGTGTGCGAGTACTCTATCGACTGAGCTGGATCCCACCCACATCACAGGACAAGGAATAAAAATGAACAGTTTTGGAGCCCTAGAATCAAAATTCTAAAACATCTGGATGACTTTCATCTTTAATCATTAAACCCATATACATAAAAATAAAACTTTCAAAAAATCAGTTCACAGCTCCACCTCGTGTTCAGTTTATAGACTTTTCAATATGCAAATTAGGTTCTCCTAACAGGTCAATTTCTATGCTAAGCAGTGTCAAGAGTAAATATACACCGTGTACACGCGGGCTTTTTAATATCAAACAGGCAGTTATGGGCTTTTATGACTCTTCATGTACCTACTGCTTGGAGGGCGATCACAATGGTACATTTACATACAGTCGTAGATTCTCGCTCCGGATCTGGCAGGTTGATTTGTTGTCTTGTTGACAGGGCCAGACCCTATTACGCCACAGCTCATTGTTGATACAGGCAGTATAGAGTGCCTTTTTCATGAATGTCCATGTATATGTTACGAAACCCTGTGTTTGCATGCCTGTATGCATTATTCATAATCGAAGAGTATACATTATTACATGTATGTATAGTTTTCAATTCTCAATGCTAAAGTTTTGTTCTGAAGATTGTTAAACTAATCTAGCAATTTCAACACCTGTGCCTGGAACATAGGCTGGGCAGGTTCAGTGGGTTCAGACCCCCATCCCACCACACCCACACTACCCACCCCACCCACCTAAACCTGGTGAGACTAAAACAATTTGGGTTTTTTATAGTGCAGTATATTAGGCTGTTCATATAGCAGGACTCAACAAAGGAAGTAAAATATGGCCTGCTGTTACTTTTTAAAAGTAGAAGTTCAAAAGAAATGCATCCTGCTAAGAAACAAATATGGCCTGCTGACCAATACAGGTAAGTCAGCACGGGATGAGTGGAGGGTTTGGGATAGTGTGTAAAATAAAAATTAGGACCTCTCCAGTGTGTTTTAGAGCATTAATTATGGAACTAACATATAACAGAATCATGCATCAGCTAGACAGTATATGAGATAATCATATATACATCTGTCTTTTGAAGAACTTGGTTTTGTTTAACGACACCACTAAAGCACATTGATTTATTAATCATTGGCTACTGGATGTCAAACATATAGTCATTTTGACACAGTCATAGAGAGGAAACCCATCCACATTTTTTCCATTACTAGCAAGGGATCTTTTATATACACCATCCCACAGACAGAACAGCACATACCATGGCCTTTGATATAACAGTCGTGGTGCACTGGCTGGAATGAGAAATAGCCCAATGGGCCAAACGATGGGGATCAATCCCAAATCAAGCAAACATTTTACCATTGGGTTACATCCCGCCCCCTCTTTTGAAGAATGACCTGTTTTTAAAAAAAAAGTCTTCATATTCACTTTTCACAAGCCACCATTTCAAGCCCTGTGTCACAGTATCATATGTTAGTGTTCAATTTTCTCCCATTATGAGCTAATTAGTGACCATAAATCTGACCAGCGGTCAGCCACATTACACCTACAGCCACATTACACCTACGAGACAACTGCTAAGATTATAACCTCGGTACCAGCGGACTTAACAGACTTAATCATAGTGCACTGGCTGGAGATTACACTGTAGGCTGGGATTATTTATCCACTTGATCATCTTACCAACTTACCATTACGTAACCAGAGGCTCCTCCATTGAGGGCTGGCTACCCAATAGCAGGGCTCATACAACAAACCCCCAGATGTAATCTGAATCCCACCGGCTCTGGTGTGTTTACCCAGCAAATCACCAGTGTCGATAGCCAGATACGCTGGTCTGCTATCTGTCCACAGTCAACTACTTATGTTATCAAAAGGCCAAACGGTCACGGAATCGCTGCATTCCAAGAGTCCTCTCACAAGCTTACAAACACCGGATTGCAACTGAAACCACTGTGCACTTAGTTCTATCTAGCACTGGCTGACCTTCTTGGTACCTACCATATCTCAGTGGTGCACCGGTTTTAAGTCATTTGATTGAGGGCAGGACGTAGCCCAATGGTAAAGTGTTCGCTTGATGTGCAGTTGGTCTAGGATCAATCCCCTTCGGTGGACCCATTGGGCTATTTCTCATTCCAGCCAGTGCTCCACGGTATGTGCTAACCTGTCTGTGGGATGGTACATAAAAAAGATCCCTTGCTGCTAATGGAAAAGAGTAGCCAATGAAGTGGCGACAGCGTTTTCCTCTCTCAATATCAGTGTGGTCGTTAACCATATGTCTGACACCATATAACCGTAAATAAAATGTTTTGAGTGCATTGTTAAATAAAACATTTCCTTCCTTCCTTCATTGGATTGAAGGCTGGTGGGTACTTGGGTTCGCATCTCGGGTCCCAGCTCCTACCAAGAGCGAGTTTTAATGGCTAACTAAATCAATGGATCATTTACAATATACTAACTTCTCTGTCACTAGATTGATTCCCATCAGTGGGCCCATTAGGCCATTTCACGTTCCAGCCAGTGCTCTACAAGTTTAACAAACATGGCGGTATGTAGGGCTTCTAGATTATGGTAGCTCCACTCTCATGGCTAGTGATATTCAATGTTGGGCTAGTAAATAAGTACTATTGCCATGCCTGACGGCTAGTGAAAAAAAAAGATGTCAAATGTTGCAGTGTAGTCTTATTTGTAAGTATGAATATTCTGCCCCCACCCCAACCCCCAATGTTAGTGTTTTTAAGCTCTGTCTCTCTCTTTAGGTGACATATCTGATTATTACTATTATTTAATAAAACTGTATTAACTTAAAGTAAAGTAGGGCTAGTGAATTTTAAATCATGGCTAGTAAATTTTTAAAATCACTGATCCCATGGCTAGTTGATTTTATATTTAAAAAAAAAAAGCCCTATGGTATGTACTATCCTTCTTTGGGATGATGCACATATAAACTATCCATTGCTGTTAATAACTGAAAATTTACCTAATCCAATTATGGATTATTCAAAATGAATTTCAGGTAACCTGTATTTCATTATGCAGAACCTATTATGATACTGGAAATGGCATGCTGGATTTAATGCATGAATGAAAAAAGGGTTACTCATAAGTAGAACAGGTTCACAAATGAAATAATCGATTATTCACACAATTTTCAGAAGCTTGAATAGGAAGGAATGAAGGAAATGTCTTATTTAACGATGTACTCAACACATTTTATTTACGGTTACATGGCGACAGACATATGCTTAAGGACCACACAGATATGGAGGGAGGAAACCCACTGTCACCACTTCATGGGCTATTCTTTTCGATTAGCAGCGAGGGATCTTTTATATGCACCATCCCATAGAAAGGGTAGCACATACCACGGCCTTTAATGTACCAGTCATGGTGCACTGGCTGGAATGAGAAATAGCTCAATGGGCCCACCGATGGGGATCGATCTCAGACCGACCGTGCATTGAGCGAGTGCTTTACCACTGGGCTACATCCCACCCCATGTAGTATGAAGATCTCCCTAATGTACACTGACTTTCTCCTACTAACCACTAACAACCAACCATTAACCTGGAGAGAGTGTTTGAACCTAACTGAATATAAACAAGAAAATAAATACAGTATTAAACTAGGATTATTAATAAATACACTGACTTTCTCCTACTAACCACTAACAACCAACCATTAACCTGGAGAGAGTGTTTGAACCTAACTGAATATAAACAAGAAAATAAATACAGTATTAAACTAGGATTATTAATAAATACACTGACTTTCTCCTACTAACCACTAACAACCAACCATTAACCTGGAGTGTTTGAACCTAACTGAATATAAACAAGAAAATAAATACAGTATTAAACTAGGATTATTAATAAATACACTGACTTTCTCCTACTAACCACTAACAACCAACCATTAACCTGGAGAGAGTGTTTGAACCTAACTGAATATAAACAAGAAAATAAATACAGTATTAAACTAGGATTATTAATAAATACACTGACTTTCTCCTACTAACCACTAACAACCAACCATTAACCTGGAGAGAGTGTTTGAACCTAACTGAATATAAACAAGAAAATAAATACAGTATTAAACTAGGATTATTAATAAATACACTGACTTTCTCCTACTAACCACTAACAACCAACCATTAACCTGGAGAGAGTGTTTGAACCTAACTGAATATAAACAAGAAAATAAATACAGTATTAAACTAGGATTATTAATAAATACACTGACTTTCTCCTACTAACCACTAACAACCAACCATTAACCTGGAGAGAGTGTTTGAACCTAACTGAATATAAACAAGAAAATAAATACAGTATTAAACTAGGATTATTAATAAATACACTGACTTTCTCCTACTAACCACTAACAACCAACCATTAACCTGGAGAGAGTGTTTGAACCTAACTGAATATAAACAAGAAAATAAATACAGTATTAAACTAGGATTATTAATAAATACACTGACTTTCTCCTACTAACCACTAACAACCAACCATTAACCTGGAGAGAGTGTTTGAACCTAACTGAATATAAACAAGAAAATAAATACAGTATTAAACTAGGATTATTAATAAATACACTGACTTTCTCCTACTAACCACTAACAACCAACCATTAACCTGGAGAGAGTGTTTGAACCTAACTGAATATAAACAAGAAAATAAATACAGTATTAAACTAGGATTATTAATAAATACACTGACTTTCTCCTACTAACCACTAACAACCAACCATTAACCTGGAGAGAGTGTTTGAACCTAACTGAATATAAACAAGAAAATAAATACAGTATTAAACTAGGATTATTAATAAATACACTGACTTTCTCCTACTAACCACTAACAACCAACCATTAACCTGGAGAGTGTTTGAACCTAACTGAATATAAACAAGAAAATAAATACAGTATTAAACTAGGATTATTAATAAATACACTGACTTTCTCCTACTAACCACTAACAACCAACCATTAACCTGGAGAGAGTGTTTGAACCTAACTGAATATAAACAAGAAAATAAATACAGTATTAAACTAGGATTATTAATAAATACACTGACTTTCTCCTACTAACCACTAACAACCAACCATTAACCTGGAGAGAGTGTTTGAACCTAACTGAATATAAACAAGAAAATAAATACAGTATTAAACTAGGATTATTAATAAATACACTGACTTTCTCCTACTAACCACTAACAACCAACCATTAACCTGGAGAGAGTGTTTGAACCTAACTGAATATAAACAAGAAAATAAATACAGTATTAAACTAGGATTATTAATAAATACACTGACTTTCTCCTACTAACCACTAACAACCAACCATTAACCTGGAGAGAGTGTTTGAACCTAACTGAATATAAACAAGAAAATAAATACAGTATTAAACTAGGATTATTAATAAATACACTGACTTTCTCCTACTAACCACTAACAACCAACCATTAACCTGGAGAGAGTGTTTGAACCTAACTGAATATAAACAAGAAAATAAATACAGTATTAAACTAGGATTATTAATAAATACACTGACTTTCTCCTACTAACCACTAACAACCAACCATTAACCTGGAGAGAGTGTTTGAACCTAACTGAATATAAACAAGAAAATAAATACAGTATTAAACTAGGATTATTAATAAATACACTGACTTTCTCCTACTAACCACTAACAACCAACCATTAACCTGGAGAGAGTGTTTGAACCTAACTGAATATAAACAAGAAAATAAATACAGTATTAAACTAGGATTATTAATAAATACACTGACTTTCTCCTACTAACCACTAACAACCAACCATTAACCTGGAGAGAGTGTTTGAACCTAACTGAATATAAACAAGAAAATAAATACAGTATTAAACTAGGATTATTAATAAATACACTGACTTTCTCCTACTAACCACTAACAACCAACCATTAACCTGGAGAGAGTGTTTGAACCTAACTGAATATAAACAAGAAAATAAATACAGTATTAAACTAGGATTATTAATAAATACACTGACTTTCTCCTACTAACCACTAACAACCAACCATTAACCTGGAGAGAGTGTTTGAACCTAACTGAATATAAACAAGAAAATAAATACAGTATTAAACTAGGATTATTAATAAATACACTGACTTTCTCCTACTAACCACTAACAACCAACCATTAACCTGGAGAGAGTGTTTGAACCTAACTGAATATAAACAAGAAAATAAATACAGTATTAAACTAGGATTATTAATAAATACACTGACTTTCTCCTACTAACCACTAACAACCAACCATTAACCTGGAGAGAGTATTTGAACCTAACTGAATATAAACAAGAAAATAAATACAGTATTAAACTAGGATTATTAATAAATACACTGACTTTCTCCTACTAACCACTAACAACCAACCATTAACCTGGAGAGAGTGTTTGAACCTAACTGAATATAAACAAGAAAATAAATACAGTATTAAACTAGGATTATTAATAAATACACTGACTTTCTCCTACTAACCACTAACAACCAACCATTAACCTGGAGAGAGTGTTTGAACCTAACTGAATATAAACAAGAAAATAAATACAGTATTAAACTAGGATTATTAATAAATACACTGACTTTCTCCTACTAACCACTAACAACCAACCATTAACCTGGAGAGAGTGTTTGAACCTAACTGAATATAAACAAGAAAATAAATACAGTATTAAACTAGGATTATTAATAAATACACTGACTTTCTCCTACTAACCACTAACAACCAACCATTAACCTGGAGAGAGTGTTTGAACCTAACTGAATATAAACAAGAAAATAAATACAGTATTAAACTAGGATTATTAATAAATACACTGACTTTCTCCTACTAACCACTAACAACCAACCATTAACCTGGAGAGAGTGTTTGAACCTAACTGAATATAAACAAGAAAATAAATACAGTATTAAACTAGGATTATTAATAAATACACTGACTTTCTCCTACTAACCACTAACAACCAACCATTAACCTGGAGAGAGTGTTTGAACCTAACTGAATATAAACAAGAAAATAAATACAGTATTAAACTAGGATTATTAATAAATACACTGACTTTCTCCTACTAACCACTAACAACCAACCATTAACCTGGAGAGAGTGTTTGAACCTAACTGAATATAAACAAGAAAATAAATACAGTATTAAACTAGGATTATTAATAAATACACTGACTTTCTCCTACTAACCACTAACAACCAACCATTAACCTGGAGAGAGTGTTTGAACCTAACTGAATATAAACAAGAAAATAAATACAGTATTAAACTAGGATTATTAATAAATACACTGACTTTCTCCTACTAACCACTAACAACCAACCATTAACCTGGAGAGAGTATTTGAACCTAACTGAATATAAACAAGAAAATAAATACAGTATTAAACTAGGATTATTAATAAATACACTGACTTTCTCCTACTAACCACTAACAACCAACCATTAACCTGGAGAGAGTGTTTGAACCTAACTGAATATAAACAAGAAAATAAATACAGTATTAAACTAGGATTATTAATAAATACACTGACTTTCTCCTACTAACCACTAACAACCAACGATTAACCTGGAGAGAGTGTTTGAACCTAACTGAATATAAACAAGAAAATAAATACAGTATTAAACTAGGATTATTAATAAATATGTCACAGTTACCCATAAATACTTGTATGTCATGGGACACATGGCTTACATTGTTAGCAACCTTAAAGACAGAAGATGTTTATCTATATCAGGTGCTGTCATAGATAACATGCCTGGTCATGTGGACTTCATTAGCATGTCATCAGTGACAGGTGACACATGCAAATAGTTTCCATGTACTGCTTACAAGTATAAACACACCAGGCTTGGGACCAGCCTTCTTGGTGTAGATAGTGGTTATATAAACACACCAAGCCTGGGACCAGCCTTCTTGGTGTAGATAGTGGTTATATAAACACACCAAGCCTGAGACCAGCCTTCTTGGTGTAGTGTATTCAAGGCTTTTGTCTAGATGTCTAAGGTCTTTCTTTTTTTCTCTCCAAGGACAGTATTATCATCTTACAAAGCCAGTATTAAAATGTCAGTCTTTGTAGTTCATTTTTTGTGTTCCTACAACTTTGTGTGATCTGACAGTGGAAAATTAGTTGATTCAAAGAACAATCCTTGATCTTCACACATTTACGTAACTTCTCCCACATACAACCAGCTCTTTAGCTATCTATATATGCTAAGGTTGGTTTTTAAAAATACAAAGAAGAAAACAACTTTTAAAAATATTTTTTTAAACTATGCTATACCAGTTTATTTTAACTGAAAAGATCAATAGTGTAGTCCAACAGTAGACAATGTCAGCAAAACAAGTGTGAAAAACTCAACTCTTTGATGTTCTTAATTGATGAGCACAATACTGATAGATCTGCCTGAGTGCATTCTCGTTGGCTCAACTCCGATACTAAAGAATCGCTGTACATTATTATGTAAGATATATAAAAACAGCAACTCCATAGGATTCAGGCTTGATAATTGTTTAATTTATGCATGAATGATTGAGATAAAAATCTTTAATTTTAATAGATTTATCTATTAATGAGTATGTCTCGATCCCAGTTTGTTTTGGGTTGGGGGGGGTTGGGGGGGAGGGGGGGTTGGTTTGTAATTTTTGTTGTTGTTGTTGCTGAAGTTTATGGGGTGCTGCAATTTCGTTCTGGGTTTTTAAAAATTGTTTTGCCGTTGTTGTTTTGGCAGAGTGTGGTTTATGCATGCAAAGATACTTTGTAAAGTAAAGATGATCTTTTGTCAGCATAGGTATATATTAAAGCTATAACCAGTGAAATGCATCTAATCTATGAGATCTTGTAGGGTGGGTTTTTTTTTTTTTGGGGGGGGGGGGGGGTTGAGGGTTTTCTTTTTTTGGTGGGGGAGGGAATACAATAGGTATATATTAAAGCTAAGGGGTTTCCGAAACAATATGTAAATGTTTATAATATTTGAAATTATAAATTTTACGTGGACATCAAGTTAGATTTACATGGTGGGGTTGGGTTTTTTTAGCAGGCAACTGGGGAAACCCCCCATAATCCACCCCTGTGTATTGTATTGAGTCTATTCTAACAAGAATTCAGAGTCTAGGACCAAAAAACCTATATGCCTATAATACACAGAACACTTTTAGAGGTTCTGTTGGGGGGTTTTGGTTTACGCATGGGACCAATAATTAGCATCATCTCACCCAACATTTCCACAACTGGGAGCCACTCACCCAACTGACAGCCAGGTCCGAGGAGCGGTTCTGCTATATTTAGCGCTTTCATCAATTACATGTTTTGGCGCAGAGCAGATGAAACGGGGCAATGTTAGGAACAGTAGATCTGGTAAGCAGATTCACAGCTGTCTGCCGAAAGCAACACGCAAAAAAACACCAGTGTATTGCTTTACAAATTCAAGAAAACCAGTTTCGACCCAGTCCTACTTTATCACTTATGATGTGATTTAGAAAACGTTACGATAACACTCAGTTTTGGGTGGGTTTTTTCACCTATATGTATTAATAATAATGGCTTCATTTCATGCCATATCACACTAGTTTGTCAACACCATGATTTGATTGTTTATCTTCACTTTGTACTCGGTTTGGTACTTGTAACATAGGCATAGGCATGGGCATGGGCACGGGCACGGGCACGGGCACGGGCACGGGCACAGGCACAGGCACAAGCACAAGCACTAGCACTAGCACTAGCACTAGCACTAGCACTAGCACTAGCACTAGCACAGCACAGCACAGCACAGCACAGCACAGCACAGCACAGCACAGCACAGCACAGTACCGCACCGCACCGCATCGCATCACATACCCCAGTTCACTTTTCACAGTGCACTATCTTGTACCATATCACCTCTGGTAAACATTTGTTTATGAACTAACTAGGTCCACAAAAGCTCAGGTAGACATTTGTCTATGACTGACCTAGGTCTAAAAAACCTCAGGTCGATATATGTCTATGAATTAACTAGGTCTATTTGAAACCTCATGACTAAGTTGTTCCAAAACACTTTGGGCAGACATTTGTCTATAACTGAGGTGAGTACACAAAACCTCAGGTAGACATTTGTCTATGATCAAGGTAAGTCCACAAAACTCAGGTAGACATTTGTCTATGACCAAGGTAAGTCCACAAAACCTCAGGTAGACATTTGTCTATGACCAAGGTAAGTCCACAAAACTTCAGGTAGACATTTGTCTATGACCAAGATAAGTCCAGAAAACCTCAGGTAGACATTTGTCTATGACAAAGGTAAGTCCACAAAACCTCAGGTAGACATCTGTTTATGACAGAGCTACATGTAGGTCTTCTTCAGAGGGTCCTAACAGTTCACCATTATTGCAGTCCTCTGTTTGGAGTGATATAATACAGTGAAAATAAAATACATTACACACAATGTACATGTACACACTAGCCTCATCAATAAGACTTTGACATTACTCGAATATGTCACTGCTCAAGTATGTATCTTGCGTAAATTCATGAACTGTCTTAAGTTTGTTCTCGCTGCATTTTAAATACTTATACAGCTGCATTCTTCAAGATCAACTGTACATTACAGTAATACTGTGAACTGATATTCATATGTTTGTAATGTCTGTTTATCTTGCAGATAAGACAATTCTCTAACATCATGAGTAGAATTCCTCTAAAAAGTGGACTAGTTACAAGTATTAAACACTCCCACCCACACCTCCCCACAAAAATAAACCCAACAACATCTTTTCTTGAAAGCAATTAAACTTTTATTTTATCATTAAGAATAAATTTAGAAAAAATAAATTGTTTTTAAAATAAAAAAAATTTAAATACCACAACTCGGCAATGGAGGACTGCAGAATTGAAGACACGGATGATAGTCAGTATAAGACTACTGTTATTTTCAGTTGTGTTTTTATACAGGTCAAAGGGCAGCTAACCGACCTTTACGACAAGACCAATGTGGAAACACCCAGTAAATGACGTTCATGAGGTGAAGATGTCATACCTATTGTTTAATAGCTCAGGAAACCCATTTCATTTTGCATAAAATGATGTCCTAGATTTAGTGAAACAAACAAAAAATGAGTTAATCAAACCACACCTCTAATCGAGTGATGAATGAATAAAAACAAACAAAAAATGAGTTAATCAAACCACACCTCTAATCGAGTGATGAATGAATAAAAACAAACAAAAAATGAGTTAATCAAACCACACCTCTAATCGAGTGATGAATGAATAAAAACAAATGATTATAGAGCCCGTTTCTTTTCTTTTATTTAAAAATTATCAGATAATGCTGCATTTAAACATATAAAATACAGTTTGTTTTGTTTAACAACACAACTAGAGCACATTGTTTTATTAATCATCGGCTATTGGATGTCAAACATCTGGTAATTTTTTACATATAGTCTTAGAGATGAAACCCACTAAATTTGTCCATTAGTAGCAAGGGATCATCCCAGACAGGATAGCACATACCATGGTCCACTGCCAAGAGCGAGAAATAGCCAAATGGGTCCACTGATGGGGATCGATCCCAGACTGACAGTGTGTCAGACAAACATTTTACCACTGGGCTACGTCCCAACACTTAAACATATAAGTTATAACATTAAAATAAAGACTTAATTTTTATCTAAGAAGTCAAATAAAAATAGTTTGTCTGCTTTGGAAATACTTTATGCTCTATGGGCAGACACATGTATATAGAAAATTTAAAAGCACTGGTAGATTTAATACTCCCCAGTGAAGACGGAGGTTCAAAGACCATTAATTCCTCCTGCTTTAGCCTTCAGAGATCCATTACTTTCTGCCAAGTCTAATAGCATCATCTGTAGTGCAATTAATGCTTTGGGAATTACACAGACGTCTTTTTCTGTATATAATTATTAAAACGATTATTTTTGTATAAATACATCTAGAAGGTTAAGAGTTAAAGCTTGTTTTGTTTAAACTACACCACAAGAGTATGTTGCTTAATTTAATTATCAACTACTGGATGTCAAACCGTTGGTCATAGTGACATACTGTCTTCAGAGGAAATCTATGTGTAGCTATGCAGTGTTTTCTCTGTCAACATGTAGTGTTGGTTGTTATAAAGATGCAGTCTGTCACATCATGTGTACAGACCTGCAAAAAAGTCCATATCACTTTAAAGGTCCTGGGCGGGATGTAGCCCAGTAGTAAAGCACTAGCTTGATGCGCAGTCGGTCTAGGATCGATCCCTCTCGGTGGTCCCATCGGGCTATTTCTCATTCCAGCTAGGAATGGGACAGTTCAGTTGTTGTTTTTTCAGTTCGGTTTTTGGTCCACGATTCGCTTTATTCATGATACGTTTCACACGTAGTACAAGTACGCCAATTATCATACATAAACTTTTATAAACTATTTTAAGAGCAAGACATTTTATTTTTAATGGTCATTTGTAAAATAATTCTAAATATAAAATTATATCTTGACAAGAAAACCAAAATTGCATTTTTACCATGCGATGTTACCGTGTTGGGTCTGGGATATTTGGGCAATGTATCCCCCAGGATTTTAGTTCAGACAGTTGGCAAAATAATTTGGGGGCGAGAATGCTATGGATAGTCTCTCCACTATTTTTTTGTTAATTCAGTTGTCTTTAGATGCATTCTGGAGTACATAATATATGGGTGTCATGTACACATTATAGAAGTCTAAAAGAAAGACATATTTCTGTAATTTAATGTAATGTTTCTGTGCTCTAGTGCTTTTTTTAAATCAATGTTGTTGTAATATATTACTCAAGAGATTAGCCTCAGGGATAATGAACTATGTGTAGTTTATTGGCCTTGATATTGGAGGTGGATAAAGCATATTGAAAATCTATGTATCACAGACATGTGAATTAGAGAGATATTTTATTAACTGATAAAAATCTCTTTCTTGCTGTTGCACCGTTTGCTTTACATAACGGATGATCCATGTTGTCTATGAACGGGTTTGTCCGTATCCGTCAACGGTGTTTCTTCTAAGACTATTAAGGGGTGAGGTGTAGCCCAGTGGTAAAGTGCTCGCTTGATGTGTTCCCTTATTTCTTTCCATCAGTATAAATAAGTTACTTTTTCAGCCATCTTTATCTTGTAAAACAACAGAGAAAAAGGACCATATGCAGTCATGTGGGATAGAACAATTACAGCCTCAATGGTGGAACTTTTGACCACAGAACTCAGCAAACTTCATCCCAGGTTGAAATGTTCACACCGTAGGTGTACTTCTTCTATATCCCACATGATGTTGTCTTATAGTTTTTACTGCTTTTCTCAGACTTGACCCTTCTGTACTGAAATACATTTTACCTCTACATAGAAACCACTTGCTATTAAGACTATGTTTAATTATTTCTCAGTGACCTACAAGGACAGGTTTCTACAATATGTATGTAAGCAAACTTTTGTTTGTGTCACAAGAACCTCTCCACTGATGGATTAAAAATACTTTGTGGTTTAGGGTAACCTGACACAACCTACTTTCCTTGGACTTTGTTTCAGCATATATACCCCAACACATCATCAGACTTATGTATGTGGCAATAAATCATAACTTGATAGACCAAGTCAACAGGCCAACCATGTGTATAATAGCTAGGTCTGCTGAGCTCAGCTGCGGTTACATACCATTCGGAAACATCATTTGTCATTGATTTCAATCATCTATATACAGTGAAACCTGTTTAAACCAGGCTCGGTGGTGTCATGGTGAAAATAAAAAGAAGCTTGTTTTGTTTAACAACAACACTAGAGTACATTGATTTATCAATCATCGGCTATTAATTGAATGTCAAACATTTGGTAATTTTTGACATTATACTCTAAGACAGGAAATTCACTACATGTTTCCATCAGTAGCATGGGATTTTTTATAAGCACCATCCCACAGACAGGATAGCACATACCACAGCCTTTGATTTACCAGTTGTGTTGCACTGACCGAAATGAGAAATAGCCCAATAGGGATCGATCCTAAACTAACTGTGCATCAAGCGAGTGCTTTACCACTGGGCTATGTCCCTCCCTGTGTCATGGTGAAGCCATCGGACATAAGGCTGGTAGGTACTGGGTTCGCAGCCCGGTACCGGCTCCCACGCAGCAGAGTGAGTTTTAACGACTTAATGGGTAAGTGTAAGACCACTACACCCTCTTCTCTCTCACCAACAACTACTAAACACTAACACACTGTCCTCGACAGACAGGCCCGATAGCTGAGGTGTGTGCCCAGCTAGGATACCTTAATTGGATATAAAGACAAAAATAAGTTCAAAGAAAATCATAAACCAGATCATGCTGGGGACCTAATATTTATCAGATTTAGACACGATCCAGTGTGTAGAGGGTCGCGTTTTAGAATTGAGAAAATTCAGGGTCCGGTTTGGACAGGTTTCACTGTAATATAGTAGATGTCAACTATGGCTATACCAACCTCAGTAATGAAGTGGTTAAGCCATTGGACTAAAGGCTGGTAGGTACCACTAACAACTAACCACAGACAGCCCAGATAGCTGTGTGTGCCCAGGACAGTGTGCCTGAACCTTAACTGGATATATGCCCGATCAACAAGAGTGCAGGACAGTACGCTTCAAACTTAGTTTACAAGGATCGAAAGTCATTTTGTGGCATGGGAAGCAATCTTTGCTTGTTGTCAAATTTTAATCTTAAAAATAAGCTGTATCATCATCATCATCATCATCATCATCATCATCTTCATCATCTTCATTACAACCATCATCATCAGGCCTTATATTACAGTGAAGTTCATTGTACCACATCTATTCACAACTAAAAGTTTGTTTTATTTAACAACACCACTAGAACACATCATCGGCTGTTGGATGTCATACATTTGTTAATTCTGACTTGTAGTCATCAGAGGAAACCCACTACATTTTTTCAAAAGCATGCGAAGCTTGCGATTTTTTATATCCACTTTCTCACAGACAGGAAAGCACATACCACAGCCTTTGACAAGTTGTGGTGCACTGGTTGGAGTGAGAAAAAACCCAATCAGTTGAATGGATCCACCGAGGTGGTTTGATCCTGTAACGCAAGCACCTCAAGCGAGCACTCAACTGACTGAGTTAAATCATGCCCCTCTATATTCATAATTAAGTCTGACCATAACTTGTATGACTCATGAATCTCTCGTTTCGAAATCCCAGCTAAAATTACCCACCTTATTATATTAACAAAATATGTTTGATGTGCTTGAGCAGTCAGCTAATGGGTACTATTAAAATCAATAACCGACGCACCGCTTTATACACTGGATTTGGGAAGTGATTCACACTTTAGTTTCACAGCCTAGTTAGATCATCACTGCATATGCGCATATACACAGCCCACCCAGGCAGTAGACGTGTATGTTAAACCTGTGGCACCTTACTTTAACTTTAATCTCTCTAAACGAAAATGGGCATTAAAGATATCCATATAAAAAATGTTTTTACTAGCAATCTTCATTTGTGCTGAAAAAAAACAGTAACATGTTTTTATGTTGTACTCTATACTGATGCACATGTACTTCAAATAAAAGTACATTAATTTGTTGAAAACGATATATTTGCACATGTACATTTAAACAGTGTCACATTGTACCATCAATCAGAGCTTTTGTGTGTTAAATATTTGCCGGTGTACTTCCAACTATGACACATAGATTCCTGATATAGAGTTGGGCAACCCTATAAAGATCGGTGATAATACACTATCAAAGTAGGTGAGGTGTCACAATCGTTATCTACAATGATAAACTGTGGCTATGAGATAAGCTTTTAAAGGTGCACTCTGCAGGAATGTATAGGACATAAATAGAGGTAAATCTTGTAGTTCAGTATCGAATAACAATGTTACATGCTTACGTACATGTAATAATATTATTAGTTCTCATAAGAGTGTGTAGACCAGTGGTAGAGCATTCGCCTGACATGCAGTTAGTCTAAGACCCATCCCTGTCGGTAGGCCCAATGAGATCTTTTTCTCATTCAAATCACTCCTTCATCACTAGTATATTAAAAGTCATGGTATGTGGAATGAGGCACATACAAGATCCTTTGCTACAAATGAAAAAATATAGCCGGTTTCCTCTCTAAGACTGTATGTCCAGTGACAGAAATAGGCAGAATTTTTCACTCGTCCACAAGACAAATACATCTAGAAATCTACTTGTCCGTCAATATTTTCACTCGTCCACAAGACAAATACATCTAGAAATCTACTTGTCTGTCAATATTTTCACTCGTCCACAAGACAAATACATCTAGAAATCTACTTGTCTGTCAATATTTTCACCCGTCCACAAGACAAATACATCTAGAAATCTACTTGTCTGTCAATATTTTCACCCGTCCACAAGACAAATACATCTAGAAATCTACTTGTCTGTCAATATTTTCACTCGTCCACAAGACAAATACATCTAGAAATCTACTTGTCTGTCAATATTTTCACTAGTCCACAAGACAAATACATCTAGAAATCTACTTGTCCGTCAATATTTTCACTCGTCCACAAAACAAATACATCTAGAAATCTACTTGTCTGTCAATATTTTCACTAGTCCACAAGACAAATACATCTAGAAATCTACTTGTCTGTCAATATTTTCACTCGTCCACAAGACAAATACATCTAGAAATATACTTGTCCGTCAATATTTTCACTCGTCCACAAGACAAATACATCTAGAAATCTACTTGTCCGTCAATATTTTCACTAGTCCACAAGACAAATACATCTAGAAATCTACTTGTCCGTCAATATTTTCACTCGTCCACAATATTTTCACTCGTCCACAAGACAAATACATCTAGAAATCTACTTGTCTGTCAATATTTTCACTAGTCCACAAGACAAATACATCTAGAAATCTACTTGTCTGTCAATATTTTCACTCGTCCACAAGACAAATACATCTAGAAATCTACTTGTCTGTCAATATTTTCACTAGTCCACAAGACAAATACATCTAGAAATCTACTTGTCCGTCAATATTTTCACTCGTCCACAAGACAAATACATCTAGAAATCTACTTGTCTGTCAATATTTTCACTAGTCCACAAGACAAATACATCTAGAAATCTACTTGTCTGTCAATATTTTCACTAGTCCACAAGACAAATACATCTAGAAATCTACTTGTCTGTCAATATTTTCACTCGTCCACAAGACAAATACATCTAGAAATCTACTTGTCTGTCAATATTTTCACCCGTCCACAAGACAAATACATCTAGAAATCTACTTGTCTGTCAATATTTTCACTCGTCGTCCACAAGACAAATACATCTAGAAATCTACTTGTCCGTCAATATTTTCACTCGTCCACAAGACAAATACATCTAGAAATCTACTTGTCCGTCAATATTTTCACTCGTCCACAAGACAAATACATCTAGAAATCTACTTGTCTGTCAATATTTTCACTCGTCCACAAGACAAATACATCTAGAAATCTACTTGTCTGTCAATATTTTCACCCGTCCACAAGACAAATACATCTAGAAATCTACTTGTCTGTCAATATTTTCACCCGTCCACAAGACAAATACATCTAGAAATCTACTTGTCTGTCAATATTTTCACTCGTCCACAAGACAATACATCTAGAAATCTACTTGTCTGTCAATATTTTCACCCGTCCACAAGACAAATACATCTAGAAATCTACTTGTCTGTCAATATTTTCACTAGTCCACAAGACAAATACATCTAGAAATCTACTTGTCTGTCAATATTTTCACTCGTCCACAAGACAAATACATCTAGAAATCTACTTGTCCGTCAATATTTTCACTTATAATAAATGGTTTGTTTTATTCAAGTACCAGGATAATGTTTGTGATTGCTCAAAATGAAACAGCATTGAACATTATTACTTGTCCACTGGACAAGCACTGAGGCCCACTTTGCTTGTACGAATAGATTTTTACTTGTCAGGACAAATGGACAAGTGTTTATTTCAAACACTGATGTCAAAATTTCCCAATATTTGATATCCAATAGCTGATAATTAATAAATCAATGTGCTCTAGTGGTGTCATTAAACAAAACAAACTTTTTAACTATCATAAGAGCAGATTTATTATGTGGAATTTAGAAACTTATGATTTCTTAAAAAATCACATCACATCAATGAAAAAAACAACGGAACTTTTTTGTTAGCTCATGTTGGGTTAATCACCTTCTAATATTGGTCATGGTTGTGGATGACGTAGGTTGTGATAATGAAGTAGATGCAAAAAATATGAAACCGTTAACTTTCAAAGTAGCTCACGGTCAAATATAGCCATCTTTTTTTAAGAGTATAGTTTCCAGTCCTCTTTTTCGTTAAATGTGATCAGTCTATTTGACTTCCCACAATTTTAGGTCATATAGATTTTCCACAAAGTGTCCAGAGGTTAATTAATTCTGAATTTAATGTTACCAAGTAACATATATATATACTAGTGGAAAAAAGTAACTGTGTATGGTTATCATGTTGATAAAAACATAATTTCAAGACATGAAACGATAAAGTGATCATATAGCATTATTTATTAGGCAATTAAGCAAAACGTCAATTCATTTAAAATGTCACAGCATCCGTCATTTCATCGGTATTGGGGATGAAAGACATGGGGGGTAAAAAAACAGTTCACAAAGTTAATAGCGCGTATGGCCACCGTTTGCGTCGATGCAGGCCTGGCACCGTCGCCTCATAGAGCCTACCAAATTGTTGAAGAATGCGTGGGGAATGCCGTTCCAGATCTGTACTAACGTCTGACCAAGCGCTCTCAACGTCAGCGGCTGGTTAGGCAGTGCATGTACACGACGTTGCATCTCATCCCAGACGTGCTCGATTGGTGCAAGATCGGGTGAGACCGCAGGCCACTGCAACACATCGATGTTCTGCTGTGCTAGAAAATCCATTACCACCCGGGCGACGTGAGGTCTAGCATTGTCATGCTGAAGCGTGATGTGACGTTGCTGTCCTTGCACAAATGGGATGACGTGAGCCTGAATAATGTCGTCACGGTAGCGTACAGCGTTCAAATTGCCATCGATGACCACAAGAGGTGTTCGTCCAGTTGACGTGATGCCACCCCAAACCATGACACTGCCTCCGCCAAATGCACGTCGCTCCACAACACAGGCGTCACTAAAACGTTCTCCAACACGACGATACACTCTTGAACGGCCGTCACTGCTGTCCAAGTGAAACCTGGACTCGTCCGTAAACAGTATACCCACCCAGTCACGGCGATTAAAGTGCAAGTGTCTTCTACACCAAGCCAAACGTGCTACACGATGACGTCTTAGCAAAACTGAACGGACAGCCGGGCGTCGCGGACGGATACCATGTTCACGTAATCGATTCCATACAGTTCTGGGATTAATGGCACGCAATCCAGGAATGGTCCGCGCTGTCAGACTTGCCGTTTGGAATCGATTCCTGAGTTGCACGAGTCTGATGTGGTTGTCCTGCTGTCGTGACGTCACGCGTGGACGGCCTGCACGTTGTTGGTCTCTGATATTACCAACATGTTGATAACGTCTCCACAAAGCCTGAATACTGTTTATGTGTACACCAAATTGCGTAGCGACAGCGTGATGGCGCATACCAGCCTGGATCATGCCAATTGCGCGAAGGCGGTCATTTTCGTTTAGCCTGGGCATTGCTCTGCTACAATTTTCAACAGAAATAACCTGCTTTTCTGTACCCCCGGTTGGCATGCAATGACCCGACAGTTGAAAAGTCGACAAAAACTTGAAAAGTAACATGTTGGGAGAAAAAAATGGGAAAAACATGTTCATGTCCCAGAAGCAAAACTGCACGTGCAAATACGGCATTGACCCAGCTATTGTGTGGCGGTGCGTTCACTGGTAACATGTACAAAACATCAGGCTAAAATATTGAGCGGTTTTATTTTCATCAGATTTTTTAGGTTACACAGTTATTTTTTTCCACTAGTATATATTTATTATTTGGATGTTGACATGTTTTTTGACACATGTGCTTGAACACTGGGTGTCAGACAAGATGCTTGGTGTTTTAAAATTGATTTATTGCAATCTAACTGGATTTGCATGATATTTATTTACAGGAATATAACGGAAGTATTAATACCAGAATTTGATTTATGAATTTTTGTTGAAAAAAAAAGAGCCCTGGAGACTAATTCACTAAATGTTTGCAACTTTGTGATGTCACCGCGTAATACAAAAAGACATGCAAGGACGATACAATACTGTTTAAGAGTTAACAAAGCTTTGTCAATTCAGCCCTTGTTCCTTACTGAAAACTTGTTCCAGCCACTGCACCACGACTGGTATATTAAAGGCTGTGGTATGTGCTATCCTATCTGTGGGAAAGTGCATATAAGATCCCTTGCTGCATTAGGAAAAATGTAGCGGGTTTCCTCATATGACTACATGTCAGAATTACCAAATGTTTGACATGCAATAGCCGATGATTTTTGCTCTAGTGGTGTCGTTAAAGAAAACAAACTTTCTTACTGAAAACGTTATTGCTGTGAAGTATTTTAAAAGTGTGAACTGGACACTCACATAGGTATGGTGGAATTTAGTGTAACAGAAGAAAGAACTGACTGTTACTTACCTCGTGAGTTCCGACTCATCATGTCAGCGCAGATTTCTGCTGTCACGCAACGTACTATCCAAAAACAATGTCAGTCTGAAAAAGAAAAAAAATGTCATAAGTAACAGGTGTGATAACTGCAAGAATTTCTCCATCATCTGAAACAAACAAAAGAAGGAAAAAAATTCTATTTAACGACGCACTCAACACATTTTATTTATAGTTATATGGCATCAGACATATGGTTACGGATTACACAGATGTTGAGAGAGAAACCTGCTGTCGCCACTTCATGGGCTACACTATTCAATTAGCAGCAAGGGTTCTTTTATATGCACCATCCCACAGACAGGGTAGTACATACCACAGCCTTTGATATACCAGTTGTGGTGCAATGGCTGGAACGAGAAATAGCCCAATGAGCCCACCGACGGGGATTGATCCTAGACCGATCGCACATCGAGCGAACGCTTTACCACTGGGCTACGTCCCGCCCCCCCTCATCTGTAACATGACATACACACTCAAATAGGCTACATCTGAAACATGACATACACACACTCAAATAGGCTATATCTGAAACATGACATACACACTCAAATGGGCTACATCTGAAACATGACATACACACACTCAAATAGGCTATATCTGAAACATGACATACACACTCAAATAGGCTATATGAAACATGAAACACACACTCAAATGACATACACACACTCAAATAGGCTATATCTGAAACATGACATACACACACTCAAATAGGCTACATCTGAAACATGACACACACACAAATCAAATGGGCACACACACACTCAAATGGGCTACATCTGAAACATGACACACACACTCAAATAGGCTACATCTGAAACATGACACACACACACTCAAATGGGCTACATCTGAAACATGACATACACACTCAAATAGGCTA
Organism: Gigantopelta aegis; assembly: GCF_016097555.1. Taxonomy (NCBI): domain Eukaryota; kingdom Metazoa; phylum Mollusca; class Gastropoda; order Neomphalida; family Peltospiridae; genus Gigantopelta; species Gigantopelta aegis. The sequence continues at coordinate 9,471,399 of NC_054708.1, read as the reverse complement.
CATCTGTAACATGACATACACACACTCAAATAGGCTACATCTGTATCTATACCACTGACAACTGATTCTTTTAGACCAGGTTAGTGGACATATTTATAAAAAAAAATTTAAATAATAATAAAAAAAAAAATAATAATAATTTTGTTGATACTTCTGTATTTACTGGAGTAGAGATGAAAGTACAAATACAAGTTGTCTTCACGTTTTCTGTCCGACACCATATAACTATTTATAATGAAACTGTGTTGAGTGCATTGTTAAATAGAACATTTTTTTTTTTTTTTCATGCTTTCCAGTGTGATGAGTGCATTGTTAAATAAAACATTCCTTTTTTCATGTTTTCCAGTATACATGGAAGTCATTTCAGTCATTCTGATACTGTAATCTTAACAATAGTTCATGTCTATACTGACCAAAGATTAAGTTGAGACCAAAGCATTTTATACTCAACAAAATTAGTTAATTGCTAGTAGCATTTTTGACAATTTTTGCTAACTGTCATATTGTTTTAGTAAATTTAGATCGCAGATGACTTCAGTAAAATCGGACATGTGATAAATGGGCTTTTCGTGCACACATTGGGTTTTTAATGCACACATTGGGTTTTTCATGCATTTATGAAAACTACCGGAATGTGCATTAGCTTAGGATTTGTTAAACAATAGTTCATAATGATAATCATTTTGTTTGCTCTAAATTGTTTAAATCATTAAATTTAAAAATATGCCACAACATCGACACCTTACAAGAAAAGAAGCTGCATGTTTTTGAAAACCATATACACGTATGTACACAGTGAAACCACTAAAAAGAAGCTGCATGTTTTTGAAAAACATATACACGTATGTACATAGTGAAACCACTAAAAAGAAGCTGCATGTTTTTGAAAACCGTATACACGTATGTACATAGTGAAACCACTAAAAAGAAGCTGCATGTTTTTGAAAACCGTATACACGTATGTACATAGTGAAACCACTAAAAAGCAAATGCTCACTAGATCAGAATCCCGTGTGGTTCCTTTTCAAATATTATTCCAGAACAGAATCTCTCTAAACGAAATTCCCCTTAAAACAGGATGTTTTACTTGATTTCATGGGTGTTCGGTTTAAAGAAAAATTATCAAAATACATAGGGGCCATTAATTTAGAGTATATGTAATGTAATCATAAATATAAAATCATAATCACATTTACAGCTAGACTGTGATAACTCTGAGCCCTGCTAGATGCTGATTAATTTCCACCAGTCTGTCATTTAATCATGATAATCAATATTACTTTAAGTATTACGTATTACGTAATACAGATAAACTACGGTAATCAGAAAGATCAGGTGGGCTACATAGAACTGAAATGTCAAGGTAATAAAGGAAGGTTTAGAGGGGGGTTAAAATACAGGAGGATTATCTTTCAAACTCCTCTTTTCAAGTGGCTTTGTTTTTAAGACCTAATAGACTGTTCTTTTATCATTCTGTAGATCCTGTGTGTTAATTCCTATAGCTACTCGTTACGCACTAAGAAAACTGGTATTGTGTGTCACAAAGTTAAAGGTTGTTTTTTTTTTAATGACACAACTAGAGCGTATTGATTAACTAATCATTGGCTATCGAATGTCAAACATTTGGTAAATTTGACTCACACTTTTTAGACAAAACCTACTATATTAGAAGCAAGAGATTTTTTATATATACACTTTCCCACAATCAGGACAGAACATACCACAGCCTTTGACAACCCATTCATTATGCACTGTTTGAGACCGAAAGCATTACAAGTTTACACTTGAATCACAATCTTTAATTTATATTCTTGTGTCACAAGCATTTAGTTTACACTCGAATCACAATTTTTAATTAATTTTTTTCACTGCATATTATCTCTGAACACACACACATTATGTTTTTGTAGCCACTCTATGTTGAGAACAATGTAAACGCTGATACGAATGTCAGGGAGGAACCTATCTCTGCTACAACAACAAGAATCGGGCTTTTCGAGCCCACTCCACTGATCCGACATATGTTCGCAGTTACATGCACTGCATATGGCGCATTACCAATCTTGTAACTATTTAGCTCTTGCAACCACCCCCACCTCTCCCGGGGGTCGGAGGTCAAACAAGTCTTGCAGGAGAAAAGTGTCGACCTCTTCACGTTAAGTAAAGTCTCCCAAGTGTCAGGCAACACATGGCAATAACCGGTTTGTGCATGTAGCTCATGATAAATACACAATAAATACACAACTAGCAGTTTGTGCAGCTCACAATAAATACACAATAAATACACAACTAGCTGTTTGTGCAGCTCATAATAAATACACAACTAGCAGTTTGTGCAGCTCATAATAAATACAAAATAAATACACAACTAGCTGTTTGTACAGTTCAGTATACATATACATGTACATAATATACATATACATACACGTACACGTACACGTACACGTACACGTACACGTACACGTACACGTACACGTACACGTACACATACTCATACACATACACAAACATATATACATATATACGGTATATGCACACAAGCTGAAGCACATATATGCACATAAATGCATACATAAATAAAGCATTATTCCACTACATACACATATAAAATTATATTAATAGATTCTGCTTAAATTGAAAAACGATGGTGTCTTGGTCTTATTTTATTCATTTGAGCATAAATTCATTTACTTACATTTTATTTTAAAATCAAAATCAAAATTAAAATGCTAGACACCTTTTTGCGTCTGATTATTAATGAAATGCGAATATGACAGTGTTGCAGTGTGAATTTCAGTGAATATTACCATCATTAAGGATCGAAAGCTGTGTTGTTATGATAACGAGACGTGTGGCCTGACACGTAAAGGAAAGGAATGTTTAATCAATGGCTATCAGGTGTTCAGCATATGGTAACTGTGACGTGAGTAATCATGGTGGATGAGACGAAGGTCAACATATAATTACAAGGCTAATCTTGTGATAACAAGCACGGATTAAAAGCACTAATTACTATTTATGTTAAATTTGTTCATGTTTAATATATTTCATTAACAAAATGCCCCACATGTTCTTTAAAAAGCTTTTTTAGCAAGTATTCTGAAAGTACTACTAAAGAATACATGTCCCTTACCAACCCAACAAATTTACTGATCTCCTAAGTTCAAGGGGCGAGACCTAGCCCAGTGTTAAAGCATTCGCTTGATGCGCGGTCGGTTTGGGATCAATCCTCGTCGGTGGGCCAAATGGGCTATTTCTCGCTCCAGCCAGTGCACCATAACTGATACATCAAATGCCATGGTATGTGCTATCCTGTCTATGGGATGATGCATATAAAAGATCCCTTGCTGCTAATCGAAAAGAGTAGCCCATGAAGTGGTAACAGCAGGTTTCTTCCCTCAATATCGGTGTGGTCCTTAACCATATGTCCGACACTACATAACTATAAATAAAATGTGTTGAGTTATTGTTAAATAATTTCCTTCTTCCTCCTAAGTTCAAGGATCGTAACTATGTGAAAAATAGGAAAATCACTAAGAACATCTGTAACAGTACATAATAAAGCTATACACAAAATGTCTGCTCAATATCTTGAGGCATTGCAAAAAAACTAAGTCTGAAAAACTAAATTTGATATCTCTTATGTTCAATGGCCAAAAATGAGTATATCGCTATGAAAGTTTGACGTTATGCATAACAGAAGATGATAAAGCTATACACAAAAGTTCAGCTCATTATCTTGAGGCATTGCAAAACCACAAAGTGTGAAAACCAATAGGTAGGACAGACAGACCTATAGATGGACAGGAGGACGGAGATGAATCCTATAATCCCCTCCTATAGACCACGAGCATTTACTGTGCAATATTTTGTTTCCATAAAGTTAAAAAGTTAAAGTTTGTTTTGTTTAACAACACCACTCAAGCACATTGATTATTAATCATCAGCTATTGGATGTCAAACTTTTGGTCATTGTGACATATAATCCAAGAAGAAACCTGCAACATTTTTCCATTAGCAGCAAGGCATCTTTTATATGCATTTTCCCAGACAGGACAGTACATACTAGGGCCTTTGATATAGCAGTCTTGATCTTTCAACTCAAGGACCTGCCGCCTTTTGTTTCTGTAAGACAAATTCAATTTGCATGGATACACACTGAAGAATATCATTCATCAAAATTACGATACTTTTTTTCTTTTTGTTTGGTCCCGCTTAAACCGCAAGACAGGACAGCACATACCTGCCTTGATAACTGTTTTGAGCACTGATTGCAAAAAAATGTGTTTACAAAGGTGAATAGATCATACAAATACATTTCATCTCAAAATTATGTTCTAGTAAAATAAAAGCTACATTTTATTGCTGACGATACAGTTTCAAAGTCAACTATTAATCATGTTTTAATTATAATAAAACAAATATAAACCTATAGAGAACTTTTCAATTACATCAATATATTTATATATACTCTAGCATAAGCAATATGCCGTTCCTAACAACATATAAAAAGTCAACTATTAACTATATACATTATATAATAAAACATAAATAGTACTTTTGATGTGTCTAAATCAAGCTATTAAAGTGAACAGCTCTATACACAGATATACTGGGGTGACCTACTTAAATAGATTTAAAGGTACAATATCTACAACAAGAAGGCAACATCTAGATTAAATATTTTCACAGCCATGGATATATTACATTATAACTACCATTAAAGGTAGTGTATTTGCCAGGTAATATCTAGATTAAATATTTTCACAGCCATGGATATATTACATTATAACTACCATTAAAGGTAGTGTATTTGCCAGGTAATATCTAGATTAAATATTTTCACAGCCATGGATATATTACATTATAACTACTATTAAAGGTAGTGTATTTGTCAGGTAATATCTAGATTAAATATGGTCACAGCCATGGATATATTACATTATAACTACTATTAAAGGTAGTGTATTTGCCAGGTAATATCTAGATTAAATATTTTCACAGCCATGGATATATTACATTATAACTACTATTAAAGATAGTGTATTTGCCTGGTAATATCTAGATTAAATATTTTCACAGCTATAGATTTATTATATTAAAAAAAGAAAGAAATGTTTTATTTAATGACGCACTCAACACATTTTGTTTACGGTTATATGGCGTCAGACATATGGTTAAGGACCACACAGATTTTGAGAGGAAACCCACTGTCGTCACTACATGGCTACTCTTTCCGATTAGCAGCAAGGGATCTTTTATTTGCGCTTCCCACAGACAGGATAGCACAAACCATGGCCTTTGTTGAACCAGTTATGGATCACTGGTCTGTGCAAGTGGTTTACACCTACCCATTGAGCCTTGCGGAGCACTCACTCAGGGTTTGGAGTCGGTATCTGGATTAAAAATCCCATGCCTCGACTGGGATCCAAACCCAGTACCTACCAGCCTGTAGACCGATGGCCTAACCACGACACCACCGAGGCCGGTATATATTATATTATGACAGAAGTATTAAAGGTGATTTACGTATGTGTAGCGGGACAGGCACAGACCTGGGAAGGGTTCTGGGATTTTCACCCCCATCATACTTCGAAGTGCCCCCAAAAACTCAGTGTTTTAGCAAATGAATATAATACAATTATTTGTGTTTAGTGGGTGATGTAATAACTTTATCTGGTTGAGTGTTTTTTTTTTAAGAGCACTATCATATATAATGCTTGTTACTAAATGGTGAACTTTTGAATATTATAGGTGCCGTTTCTAAACATAGCACCCCTTCCCTGAATATTGTAGGTCCCCTTTTAATCACTGCATGCCATCCTTAAAAAAAAGTCCTGCATCCATTCCCTGTTTGCATTGTTTCTGTTCACACATTCCCCCATACACACCGCCCCATTCCCACCCCCAACGACGTCACAAGTCTGTATAGTTCCAATTCGCACCAACATAAAGCACCACATTATATTTTCATAGGCAACTAACTCACACCTGTCCCCCTCTAATTAGGGCCCTGGACTTCTACAAATATCAAAGGCTTTGGTAATATATTAAATTGATTTTTTTTTTTACACAGGGCAAGAATTCACAATTTATTTTTGAGCCAAAAATGAGTTTTAAATAATTCACACATAGCACTAAGAAAGTTTCACCTTTTTTTCCCCACATCTGAAGTAAAAATTGTGAAGTGTACATTAACAACGTATCTTTACAACATCAAAGAGGAAGAGAATTCCAGCAAACAAAAGATCTGTTGTGTTTTTTTAACATGACCTGTAGCTGTCATTTAACATCTTGCCAACATCAAGGCAGTTTTAATTGGACCCAATTTGTAATGACCTGAAGTCAACTGGCGAACATAATGACACACGTCACAGCTTACATTTCAGCAGCATGAGCTTGATGAATTCACTTTTACAAAGAGATGAATGGCAAGCCTTTTTTTTTTTTAATGGATACAAATGGAAGCAGAGGTAAAGGTCAGATTAAAAAATATATATAAAGACACATACATGTAAAGAATGCATGTAGGTTCAGTAGTTTTCAATAAATAAAAAAAGTTGAGCACACTGATTAATTAATCATCGGCTATTGGATGTCAAACATATGGTCATTTTGACACAGTCATAGAGATGAAGCCCGCTACATTTTTCCATTGGTAGCAAAGGATCTTTTATAATATGCACCATCCCACAGACAGAATAGCACATACCACGGCCTTTGTTATACCAGTCGTGGTGCACTGGCTAGAGCGAGAACTAACCCAATAGGCCCATGGACAGGGATCAATCCTAGACTGACCATGCATCAAACGAGCGCTTTACCACTGGGCTACACCCCACCCTCTATTTTCCAATAAGCTAACCTTTACAATATTATATATACATATTTATTTATTTATTTATTTATTTATTTTGTTGCAATTTGATCAATCTATATGAAATTAAATATAAACACATGTGTGTAGGTTCAGTAATACTATTTTCCAATAAGCTAACCTTTACAATATTATATATACATATTTATTTATTTATTTTGTTGCAATTTGATCAATCTATATGAAATTAAATATAAACACATGTGTGTAGGTTCAGTAATACTATTTTCCAATAAGCTAACCTTTACAATATTATATATACATATTTATTTATTTATTTATTTTGTTGCAATTTGATCAATCTATATGAAATTAAATATAAACAAATTTTGTGTGTAGGTTCAGTAATACTATTTTCCAATAAACTAACCTTTACAATATTATATATACATATTTATTTATTTTGTTGCAATTTGATCAATCTATATGAAATTAAATATAAACATGTGTGTAGGTTCAGTGATACTATTTTCCAATAAGCTAACCTTTACAATATTATATATACATATTTATTTATTTATTTTGTTGCAATTTGATCAATCTATATGAAATTAAATATAAACATGTGTGTGTAGGATACTATTTTCAATAAGCTAATTTACTATTTATACCAATAAGAAATTAAATATAAACTAAGTAATACTATTTTCCAATAAGCTAACCTTTACAATATTATATATACATATTTATTTATTTATTTTGTTGCAATTTGATCAATCTATATGAAATTAAATATAAACACATGTGTGTAGGTTCAGTAATACTATTTTCCAATAAGCTAACCTTTACAATATTATATACTCTTCAAAAGAAGAAACGCAAAACCACATTGTCGTAACATTTGGAGAATTGATTTAATTATTGAATGGTGAGTCCGATAATTACCAAATGTTGCAGGATTGTTCACAATTCACTCTAGTCCATTGTGAGTAAGTGATAGGACACACCACCAAGGTCAAGGTCATCTGGAGTCAATACCGGGTGTGGCCTCCGCGTGTGTTGACAACTGCCTGGCACCGCCTGCCCATTGAAGCAACCAGAGTACGGATGACGTCCCGGGGGATGGTGGCCCACTCGGCCTGCAAGGCTGCTGCCAGCTCGGGCAGGGTCTGGGGCTGTGGTTGTCGCTGTCGGAGGCGTCGGTCCAACTCGTCCCATAGATGCTCAATTGGGTTCAAATCCGGTGATGTCGATGGCCAAGGAAGGACATTAATGTTGTTGTTCTGTAGGAAAGCCGTTGTGAGACGTGCTGTGTGAGGCCTGGCGTTGTCATGTTGGAACACTGCGTTGGCGTTGGCCATAACTGGAACGATGTGTGGCCGGAGGATCTGGTCAATGTAGCCCTGTGCATTCAGGTTGCCCTGCACGTGGACCAGGTCAGTTCTGCCAGTGTGTGAGATGGCTGCCCACACCATGACACTACCCCAGCCTAATCTGTCCACTTCCTGCACGCAGTTTGCCGCATAACGTTCACCACGACGCCTATACACGCGACATCTTCCATCATGACGTCGGAGCAGAAATCGGGACTCGTCACTGAACCACACCTGTCTCCATCGCAGTTGAGGCCATTGTCGATGAATCTGGCACCACTGCAGTCGGAGTCGACGGTGTTGTGGTGTTAAGATGACACCTCGAACTGGACGTCTGGCACGAATTCCTACCTCACGTAGGCGGTTCCGTACGGTCTGGTCGGAAATCCTGCGCAAACCTGGTATTGCTGCGGCTGTGGAGGTGGCAGTAGTCAATCGTTCCCGAAGGTGGCGTACCCGGATGTAGCGGTCCTGCCCGGGGGTAGTGACCCGTGGTCGACCGGATCTAGGGAGGTCACGTGTTGATCCATGTTGCTGGTAACGGTCCCACAGTCTGGAGATGGTGCTTGGGGACACATGGAATGCCCTGGCAACGGCCGTTCTGGATTCGCCTGCGTCTAGTCGGCCGATGGCATTGTTTCTCTGCGGTTCACTGAGACGTGGCATGTCCTGGATTGTCAACTGTCGGCCAGATACAGAGGCCAGGCAAGCGAACACCCTGCACTTTTATACTGTCGGTGTTCATGTTGCACGTGCAGACAACGCACGTGCAGTGGTGACATGGTTTGCACGTGGCTGCGTTTTTGCGAATATTCACATTTTGGAACTTTATTGTACAGTAGCTGCGTTTTATCGAATGTAACCGTGGGAATGTGTTTGGGACATGCAATGACCTTATATTCACAAAGCATGAACCGGTAGGAAACATAAAATCGGAGTTATAACCCATTTGTACCCTTTTGCGTTTCTTTTTTTGAAGAGTATATATACATATTTATTTATTTATTTATTTTGTTGCAATTTGATCAATCTATATGAAATTAAATATAAACACATGTGTGTAGGTTCAGTAATACTATTTTCCAATAAACTAACCTTTACAATATTATATATACATATTTATTTATTTTGTTGCAATTTGATCAATCTATATGAAATTAAATATAAACACGTGTGTAGGTTCAGTGATACTATTTTCCAATAAGCTAACCTTTACAATATTATATATACATATTTATTTATTTATTTATTTTGTTGCAATTTGATCAATCTATATGAAATTAAATATAAACACATGTGTGTAGGTTCAGTAATACTATTTTCCAATAAACTAACCTTTACAATATTATATATACATATTTATTTATTTTGTTGCAATTTGATCAATCTATATGAAATTAAATATAAACACGTGTGTAGATTCAGTGATACTATTTTCCAATAAGCTAACCTTTACAATATTATATATACATATTTATTTATTTATTTATTTTGTTGCAATTTGATCAATCTATATGAAATTAAATATAAACACATGTGTGTAGGTTCAGTAATACTATTTTCCAATAAACTAACCTTTACAATATTATATATACATATTTATTTATTTTGTTGCAATTTGATCAATCTATATGAAATTAAATATAAAAACGTGTGTAGGTTCAGTGATACTATTTTCCAATAAGCTAACCTTTACAATATTATATATACATATTTATTTATTTATTTTGTTGCAATTTGATCAATCTATATGAAATTAAATATAAACACATGTGTGTAGGTTCAGTGATACTATTTTCCATTAAGCTAACCTTTACAATATTATATATACATATTTATTTATTTATTTATTTTGTTGCAATTTGATCAATCTATATGAAATTAAATATAAACACATGTGTGTAGGTTCAGTGATACTATTTTCCAATAAGCTAACCCTGAAACAAAAAAATATTTCTGTAATCTGATCAATCCATATAAAATTTATTCTGATTTTTTCAGACTTTTTTGTTTAATAATTCCATTGTTCTACACAATTAAAAGCAAAATTAATTGAACATGTCTACAAATGTGTAACTGTTTTCATGAATGAGGTTACAGCAAAGATGGCTTTGATGTCAAAAATTTAACAAGAATTAAACGAAATTAAATGTCTCACGTATCAAACGTTTTTGGCACACTGTGATGAATATACATAGGTGCAACTATAAACCAAGTTTCATTGACCTAAATGCGAGAAAGTTATCTATATGTGAAACTTAAATGTTAAAATTTAACACCACTACCATCAGAAATGTAATACTAATATCTCACATGTTTACTACCTAAAGGCGTTCAATTTTGCATTTACCTTAAGTTTGACACCCAATTAATAGCCAATGTATTTTTTGTGCTAGGTGACGTTAAGCATTCATTCGTTCGTTCGTTCATTCGTTCGTTCGTTCGTTCGTTCGTTCGTTCATTCATTCATTCATTCGTAAAGGCGAGAATTTTTTTTTAGTTTACACCGATATGTACAACATCAAACACTAGTATTCTTTTCTTTTAATGTTTTATAAAATGTTGCAATTAATTTTGATGCAAAAACATTTCCTGTTAAACATCATACTTTGAAGACTCAACTTAACTCCAAAACCAAATCTAACAGTACCATAATATACACACTGTATATATAAACTGTATTTATTTTATATTATATACCATTCCTATGACAATTATTTTAATTATATCACAGGAAACACAAGAAAACAAGCAACTTCCAACACAACATGAACAAAAAACAGAATTCAAGAAAGCTGCCAATATTCACATCTGGCCATGAAGAACAATGTGGAACACTGTAACATTACCTATTTGTGCAATCTTCCACAGAACTTTACAGACAAAACAACAAGTGTACCATGGCAACCACGCTGTATGGAAGGAAGCAAGTGCTGAAAAGCAAGTGACCACTGGATCCAATGAAAACATTAATGAGGGCCTTTGTCCACCATTCCACACCAACACCTGAGCTGCAGATACTGGCTCCAGTTTTCTCACTTTTACTTGCCGATTTCTGGCTCCTTTTTGTCTTAACAATAAGCGAAGAATAAACAGGACCCGCCTGTAGCAAGTTTGGGTCTTGTAGGTGATCCCGACATCTGCCGCTTGCCGTTTGCTGTTTTCTCTCTCTCCCTCCCTCTCTCTCCTTCTCTCTCTGTGGCTCACACATGGTTACCATTACATTCTTCCTGCATCATTTGAAATGCTTTCCATTTATTACTGCCAAGTACTGGTGATGTTTTTTAAATGACGTAAACAATCATCAAGCGGGATGTCGTTGGATGGTGGAAATGGAAGCAAAGTTTTATTAAACATGCTGTGTTACTTGATACACAGAATGGAAGCCCAGTATAGTACGCTACTCTTGCTGGTCTGTTTAATAGGAAAGAAACAATACAGCACTGTGGTACATGAAGCATGGGATGCCATGCAAGTTCAGAAAAAGAAATGAATGACTGTTTGGTGACACGTATCCCAACACAGTGGTTATTCCAGCAGCTTTTACATGTACATGGCCAATATAGAGGTTATTCTGTGTATGAAAATGTCATTACTTGATGATTATGAAAGCTTATGTGCCATTGTATAATATGCTTTAATTTTAAAACTGGTACCATCTACTAACAAGAATTCTGTAGCAAAAAAATGTCTCGCCTACCATAAACTTCTAAAATGCTCCAAATTATATATATATATAAATAAAAGCAGTCAATTCCTTTTTTATTTTTTATAAAAATTCTATTAACTTTTTCACTAATTGCTACATTTGTGTATACCAAATTCAGCCCATTTCCAACTCACACCCCTCTCGCCCCACCTTTCTGTCTCAGACCCAGTCACCGGCGAAGTCAGAGATTGTGCCTGGGAGAGACGTGCCTGAACCTTAATTGGAAATAGGCACTATCCTACCCTATAAATGTTTTCTGTGCACTGTAATGATCAAACATCTATAAGCGCAACCATAAACCAAGTTTAATTGACCTAGGACTTATGCTTTGTGAGAAACTGATCTTAATACGAAACTTTAATGTTAAACTTTAATGCAAAAGTTGATGCCACCTTCTCTGTCTGAAAAGTAATACTTATATCGAGCTTTTTACTCTGGTAAGGCAAGACAAAAATGAATCTGAAGCTAAATTGCAAGGTACAGTTGGATCCCATTGGCTCGAACCCAGTCGGTGCTTGAGTGTTCGACCGATCGAGCAGTTCGACCTAACCATTCGGTCAACAAGGTATAAGAAAGGAAATGTTTTATTTAACGACATACTCAACAAATTTTATTTACGGTTATATGGCCTCAAACATATGGTTACGGACCACACAGATATTGAAAGAGGAAACCTGCTGTCGCCACTTCATGGACTACTCTTTTCGATTGGCAGCAAGGGATCTTTTATATGCACCATCCCATACAGGATAGCACATACCACAGCCTTTGATGTACCAGTCGTGGTGCACTGGTTGGAGCGAGAAATAGAACAAGGTATAAGTGTAACATGGGACTTTATTTTTGGTCGAGCGTTGCGGTGTAGTTGACCCTTCCAAGTTCGACCCAATGAGATTCTTATATTTAATGAGTATATAGTCAACCGCTAGTCATGATGTCTTGTTTATACATGGTCTATAAAAACAAAACTGAATGATACCAAATAATGTTCGGGTTTTTTCCTTAAGAAAAACTGGTAGATAAAAATCACTTGCAGACTTTCAGACTGGTTCTACATTGTAGCTTTAACCATGAGTGAAAACAGTAAGCAATAGCAAGCTTATTGTGCGATATCATGGTGGCCAAACTACATGTACATCATTGATTTATACTCGATTCCAACACCCATTTCCAACTTCATTTTGCCACAACATAGGGTAAAAGAATAAATTTATTTTATATTCAGTTAAAAAACATAAAGAAAATAGCAATACAGTAAAAATGAACTTTTCTTGTTTGCTAAATCCACCAGAAATATTTTATTGGTTGGTTGCGGGAGATAACGATATAATATTCTTTGCTTTTTCCCCGTTTATTTCTGGCTACTTCAGTTATCACTAAGAAGCCAGGTAGCAATTTCCCGTTACTGAAATATCAGATGACTACAGGAATGACTTATACTAAGATGAAAAAGTTTAGCAATTTGGTAGGACTGTATTGTATCTTAAAGGCATACTGTCACAGATTTAAGGACCTTATTTCTCTAAAAATTAATAATAAATCAAAATTACATTAATATTTACAGACCAAATCTAGCTATTGCATCACTTTAACTACACCATGATGGAGTGAAATCCATGTCAACCCTCTCAGCAATGTTAGTTTTTGAATTATGGACCATTGCCATAATTCAATTATTTTTACAAAATATCCTTAATAAGTGGAGTATGGTGGTTACGTAGATGGTTGAATCAAGTACATTTAGGGACAAATCAAATATATATATTTTTACGTAATACTTTGTTAGACCATGTAATAGGTCAATGGTCTGTGACAATATGCCTTTAATTAAGCACAGAGCCACACTCAATGGTATCATAGTTATACATTTTATTTTGTATACTGACAAATGATGCATCAGTTAAATCCAGTGTCTTATTTCACTTTGAACCTCACAAGTTTTCTTTTATTTAAAGGAACATACCCTAGTTTTTAAACACTACAGAATGTGTTTCGCTATTAAAGCCATTTATAAGCACTGAAATCAAACATTACTTATATTTTATTCTTTAGATTATCCATTTCCGTACAACCAAAGTGATTTTGGTCATCCTGGTGTTTCTAATAACAAAAAATGCATTTTAAAAAAATTTTTTAAATGCACGTGCGTCTGAGAAGTAGCTGTTTATTGATTCGAGTTCCAGTCTGTTTTTAAGGATATTTCCCATTTTAACGTCATAGACTCTTCTTTCACTCTATGGTAACTTTATCCAAAGGAGTTACAGGTTTGAAAATTAACTAAACTTAGTGTTCATTTTTTACGGGTTAAGCATTTACGCACATTTACCAAACTGCTAAACTTTTTTGTGTTGGTATACTTTGGCCAGAGTCATTAGTGTTTGTCTGGATGATAACACCTATCTGAGATCTGTATGCAGGACCGAGTACACATTTATCAGAATTAACCTGTAGTAATAAAAGCTAGCTATACGCATTTTTTCAAAGTGGAACAAGGCCGGGCATAACTGCTGGCCAGGACTCGGCAATCAACAGAAACTAACACTTATCTCTAATCACCACAGCCATTTGTGAAGGTCCTCTGTATCCAGAGCAACAAACCTTGAACTCAAACAATAAAATCTAGAGACAATCTACTAGAATTTGTGTTTCAATCTGCTAACACCCTTTAAGTTAGGGAGCAGAATTTAGTTAAACTCACCAATAAACTACAACCTATTTCTGCTTCAACCTGCTAATATTCTTTACGATAAGTTAGGGAGCACAGGGGTCTAATTTAATAAACTCTTGTAACTTTGGGATCTCGCAGTGCAATACTAAAAGATGTGCAAAGAGAATGCGTTGTTGTCTAACAGAGCCTAAGAGACCTTTGTGAATTAGGCCGCAGAATTCTATTGAACTCACCAATAAAATACTATCTTTTCTGCTTCAATGAACTAACATCCTTTAAGTTAGGGAGCAGAATTCAGTTGAACTTATTAAAAAAATACATATAATCTATTTCCGCTTCAACCTACTAGCATCTTTTAAGTTAGGGAGCAGAATTTAGTTGAACTTATTAATAAAATACAGATAATCTATTTCTGCTTCAAACTACTAACATCCTTTAAGTTACAGAGCAGAACTGAGTTGAACTTACTAATAAAATACATGTAATCTATTTCCGCTTCAACCTACCAACATCCTTTAAGTTACGGAGCAGAACTGAGTTGAACTTACTATTAGAGCACAGTTGAATTTCTAGTCCAATGGGAGCTTCATATTTGGTCACGTGAAGTACATTTATATCCCGATAAAGTACTTCTGACATTCACTTTATAAGCGGTATTGCTGCACGAGATTTTGGCTCTGCTCTAAGACAGTTAGAGGACGAGAACAATACTTTATCGGCGTATAAAGGTAATGTCGCACGAGAAAACGCTCGGCTAACGCCTCGCCTTTGTCTCGTGCGACACTACCTTTATACGCCGATAAAGTATTGTTTCTCGTCCTCTAACTATTACATAAAATACATGTAATCTATTTCCGCTTCAACCTACCAACATCCTTTAAGTTAGGGAGCAGAATTCAGTTGAACTTACTAAAAAAATACATGTAATCTATTTCCGCTTCAACCTACTAGCATTCTTTAAGTTAGGGAGCAGAACTGAGTTGAACTTACTAATAAAATACAGGTAATCTATTTCTGCTTCAACCTACTAGCATCCTTTAAGTTAGGGAGCAGAATTCAGTTGAACTTACTAATAAAATACAGATAATCTATTTCTGCTTCAACCTACTAACATCCTTTAAGTCAGGGAGCAGAATTCAGTTGAACTTTGTAATAAAATACAGATAATCTATTTCTGCTTCAACCTACTAACATCCTTTAAGTTAGGGAGCAGAATTCTATTGACCTCACAAGTAAAACACTGTCAATCTATTTCTGCTTCAAGCTGCTAATATCCTTAAGTTTGGTGAAGAATTTAGCAGAACTGACAAATAAAACACATGATCTAGTTTTTCTTCAACCTGCTAATGTGTTTTAAATTAGGGATCAGCTGAATTTGCCAATAAAATACAGGCAATCTTTGTTCTGCTTCAATCTGCCAACAATCTTTAAGTCAGGGAGCAGAATTCATCTCAGTGGTTGGCTCTGGGATCAATCCCTCACACTGGATCCTGCTGGGATATGTCCCAGTAAATGAAAATAAAACATTACTGTGTGACTTAAATTAAACATTACAGCCAAAGAAATAAAGCAAAACAAGCTAATGTTTAAATTGGAATGGCATCATATATTACCAACGGAAGCAACTTTAGAACTCTGATTTTACTAAATATTTAATTAAAATTAGAAGTGTTATAGGAGAAATAGAATTCACAATACTTATGTTTTTAATATGTAAAATATCAATCTCGTAATCGGTATTTTTCTTGGCAGAGCCTCGAGAAATAAAGCATGATTAATATAGTCTCGGTTCATAGTTTCCATATTAAAAAACACAAGTAGTGAATTCTATTTATCCTATAACACTTCTAAAATAACATTTTCATTCAATATTTAGTATCTCCTCTCTGTGTCTCTCTCTCTCTGCCTCTCTCTGCCTCTCTCTCTGTCTCTCTCTCTGTCTCTCTCTCTCTCTCTCTCTCTCTCTCATATATATATATATATATAACTGAGATTGTAGCTTTAATGAAAACCATAAAAACAATAAAATGTACATAATCAACTACCACATTTATTATTAATCAAAGCTTGATGACAACAAATTGTCAGCCTTTCATTACAAAAACAATCAATACCTCGAACATTCCGAAAGCACCACACCAAATTAGACAAACATCAATACCTTTAATGTTTTTAAACTGCAAGATCATAAGCATTAGACACACGTGGTTGTTATAAAAGCTTCTCAGTCAATGGGATGTATAAGACTTATCACCTCAGTGCACAAGAATGTGATTAGTTAACACAAAAATTCACAGCAAATTTAACCAAATTTTGACAACAAAGCCCAGTTAATTACGTAACAAAATGCTAAGCCAATAAGCATACAACTGAATCGTCATTACGAAAAAAAATAAACCGAAAATCTTTTGGGAGAAAATGAAATTTGTCGCATGGCATAACAATTAAAGATCTGTTATTAAAAACATGCGTACAATTTAACATGTGCTCTTTTAATTTTAATACCATCACCAGGGCTCACAGGGTTCATTTGAAAGTGGGGGGAGGGGGTACAGTCAGTTCAATGGTTTTGGGGATGAAAATACATGTATTTGAGGGCCCAAACCTGTTAGGGGGACTTGGAGGACATGTTCTCTTAAGAACATTTTATATACTCAAGTCTTGAGATTTTAACATTATGGCAAAGTCATATAAACTAAATGCGTATGAAACATTAAAGATTTGAGTCTAGAATTTAACGTTTTGTAAGCAGGGGCCACTTTAAAATTATTTACCAATAAAGTAACCAATCACTCTAACCTAGTCATTATAAGTTACAAACTCACAAAGGGTCATAACTCTTCCTCATAAGCACATTTTTTACAGTCATTAGAAGTTAAAAACTCACAAGGGGCTATAACTTCCTCAATCATTAGAACTTCTATACTCAAAGGGGTCATAAGTCTTCTTCAGAGGCAAATTCCTTCAATCATTAGAACTTATAAACTCACAAGGGGTCATAACTCTTCCTCAGAGGCAAAAGGTCCTAGTCATTAGAACTTATAAACTCACAAGGGGTCATAATTCTCTTCCTCAGAGGCAAAATTTCCTAGTCATTAGAACTTATAAAGTCACAAGGGGTCATAACCCTCTTCCTCAGAGGCATCGAGAGGTGAAAACCCAAGTGTGAAAAGTTTGTCAACACATCGGAGATGAAGGTAGCCCGTTAAGTATAATAACCGAATATACGTGCTCATCTTTCCACAAAGAGGCAATTATTGTCGGAGTGCGACGCCTGGCAAGGCAGAGTCTCTATTAGCAGCAGATGTGGCTTTGTTTTCCATTACAACTGCCGCCCGTGCATACCTGCATTGCAGACTGCAACCAAGTGCAGCCAAGTCAGTGTTAGATGGCATTCCTACGATTCATGTTCAATGCACGCAAATTCCATAAAGCTCTAAATGGAACATCCATCTAGATAAATAGTCTTCTGTTGCCACTCATCAAACGTACATGCATGCACAGCGATGTGGTAAGAAAAACAGGGAAGTAAATACGCAGTTTCATATCATAAGAGCAACAGGAAAATACATTTACTATCATATTACAAGAACTTCGTTACAGACAGCAAATATATAAATACAATGTTATTATTGTTATTTTTAGTCAAATATGAAAAACATTTCAGTGTATATTTAGTTCAAACATGTTTTGTATCTGATCCAAAGTTCTTCCAAGTGTGTGAATCAACTGAAGCAATATTTTAAAATGATCATATTTCCATAATAACTATAAAATAAGATTAAAAATGACTTATTTTAACATTACTGTTAATTAACTAGATGTATATGTATATTTATTTATGTATGTGTATTGTAATGAATGTGTGTGGAACACTCTGTAAAACAATCAGCAAATCAAATAAACATATTTGTATTTGTATATTTTATTTTTAATTTAATGGCTTTAGTTTTGGATGTGTTTTGGATGTGTGTTTTTTTAATTGTTGTTCTAGTTGCACACCAATCTAATTAAAATTAGCTCCACTATTACATGTGGATCTAACACCAGCCAGTTGGAGCTCATGTCCACCAATCAAAACCTTACTTGCAGAATCCTGCCAGTGATTTAAAAATAATTTGAAAACATTCCGAATTATCCTGAGGGTATACGACATATTTTTACATTAAAAATTATTTATTCATTTATAAAAAAACCCAAACTAAATCAGTCTTCAGTTTTACATTACAAATTATTTATTTTATAAAATAAAACATGTTTTAAGGTATTTGTAATTCACACAAAACATGTCATATACCCTCAGGATAATTCGGAATGTTGCACACGTCATCTATTTTCCTTTATAATACTATAATACATATCACTGACCAAGCCATTAGGTTCTCTCTAAAAACTCTTTGCATACATCTATCAAGAAGTCTTAAATCATCATAAATGTAGGTTTTCGGATCCTACACTTTAAAGTCTTTATTCTATTTTTAATTTAATGGTTTGTTTGTTGTTGGGTTGGGTTTGGGTTTGTTTTTGTTGTTTGCTTTCTTTCTGGGGGTTTGTTTTTTGTTTTTATGTTGTTGTTGTTGTTTGTTGTTGTTTGTTTTTTTTTTTTTTTTTTTTTGGGGGGGGGTATTTTGCAGTTATTTTTAGGGTGTATGTGTGGGGGGATTGTTGGGTTTTTCTTGTACTTTTTTTTTCTTCTTTTTTTGGGGTGTATTAAATTAAAAAAATTATTATCTGCTTTTTATATAATATAACTGACCAAGCGATTAGGCTCTGTCTAAAACCCCTTTGCACACACATCTGCTGGATGGCTGAACACTGTACAGAGGTATGTGTGGCAGAAGTAATGTAGATTTACTTTGTCACCGAGCACAAACTGCATGGCCAGGAAGCATTCCATTTATTTTAAAAGCCTGCAGAGTCCCTATCTTCCCAGATCCTGTCGTCTGCCAAATTCCATGAATGTGGATTCTGGGGACTGCTAGAACACCAATCAAACAGTTCTTATCGGGACTCACATCACCATGCAGACATGATGCCTAACCAAATGTTCATATTACAACCTTTCCAACTAGCTGAAACAAAAAAAATTGTAAAAAAAAAAATTCTCTCTCTCTCTCTCTCTTTCTTTTCTACTTAGACTTCGAAGCTGCACATTCACATTGAAGACCTCAAAATATGAGAGAGGTGGATTACAGAAGCGATGAATATTTCCGGCTTTAAAAGCGACTCTGCTTATCAAATGTGACAGAGGGAATGAACAACACCTGTTTAAGTGAGATGATGCACACAGAACTGGAAGCCAACCAGCAGGATTTCATCTCCATCTTGGAAAAAATACACCATAAAAATCAAACGTTTTTAAAAAATATACAAAACAAAACCCTCACAACACCCAAGGCACAATATTTCACACACAGTTGTTCTGTTCATGTGCTGAATTTGCAAATTTGAATCCACTTAAACTGCCAGTTGGTTCTGAAAGTTGCTTTACCAAATATCGAAGATAATTTAGAAATCAATTGGCCCAGAAATAACTAACATGTAGTAAATTACATAGTATGAAAAAAGGCGTTCCCAGTGGGAAGGCCTGTACATGTAGGTAAAAATATTGTGAACTGACTTGAAATCACAAAATCTAATTATGTAAATTAACAATTGGTTATTTAGGTAAAGAGGCAGAATGTAGCCCAGTGGTAAATTGTTGGGATTTTGGGAGGTTTTTTTTGTTTAACGACACCACTCGAGCACATTGATTACTTAATTATCGGCTATTGGATGTCGAACATTTGGTAATTATGACTCGTAGTCATCAGAGGAAACCCACAAAATTTTTCCTAATGCAGAAAGGTATCTTTTATATGCACTTTTCCACAGACAGGAAAACACATACCACGGCCTTTAGCCAGTTGTGGTGAACTGGTTGGAACAAGAAAAACCCCAATCAGTTGAATGAATCCACTGAGGTAGTTTGATCCTACGACACAAGCACCTCAAGCGAGCACTCAACCAACTGAGCTAAATCCCCCCCCCCCCACCCCAGTCGTAAAGTGCCCACTGGATGCATGGTCTATTTCTCGTTCCAGCCATTGCACCATGACTGATATATGAGGCTGTGGTATGTGCTGTTCTGTCTGTGGGATGGTGCATATAAAAGATCCTTTGCTACTAATGGTAAAACATAGCACGTTTCCTCTCTGAGACTATACATTAAAATTACCAAATATTTTACATCCAACAGCCGATGATTAATAAAGCAATATGCTCTAGTGGTGTCGTTAATAAAACATACTTTGACAAAACAAACTTTATCTAGGTAAAAATCACATAAACTGCCTTGCAATTACCTAAGATTTTGAAATATCTCCTGCATATTTAATAATAATAATACAGTCAATGACATCTGCTCGAGAAATCTGTCACAAATGGACGTACTGCCTCGTCATGACAGAAATGTCTGTTATAATTAGTCTCACTGCGGAGAAAACGTCTACATAATACACGTCCCCCACCTCCCGGATAAACTAGCAATCCATCTGGTTAGCAACACGAAAGTGGAAATGGCATAACTTGGTTTTTCCAACTGCAAGGAATTCCCTAATCAGTCAATCAGAATTTTTCTTTCCAGCCGATACGATAATGATTTGCACACAACTGTGCACGATTTCATCTCTGGCGGGCTAGCTACTTCTCCTTCTTGTCACTAACCATGTTGTTTGGGGGATACCGAAGACGAAAAATAAGTATATGAGAAGGGTCTAGAGAAATAATATTTTTTTAAAAACTAAGTTCATGATAAATGAATGTGCAGTTATTTTTATAGATTTTTTTTTTTTTTTTTTAATTACATATAAGCTGCTTGCTTTATAATAAATCAATGTGCAGTTATTTTTAACACATATGTGCATTTATAATTAGTAAGTGCATTTACATGTATACACATTTATACTACTGGTATAGAATGAATGTGCTTAAAGGAACATTCCTGAGTTTGCTGCATTGTAAGATGTTTCCGACTAATAAAATATTTCTACGATTAAACTTATATATTAAACATATTTTCTTATTTAGAATGTCAGTGTCTGTATATTAAATGTGTTTCTGGTTGTCTTAATATTTCTAAGAAGCCCAAACTGGATTTTGTCTTCAAATAAATTCGCACATATGAAAAAAATATATATTAGGAAATAAAAAGAAATTAAAAGTAGTACAGATATTTGAACAATCAGAAACACATTTAATATACAGCCACTAATATTTTACGCAGGAAAATATATTTGATATGTAATTACAATCGTTAAAAAGTCTGTTAGTTGATAACATCTTAAAAATTGCAGCAAACTCAGGAATGTCCCTTTAAAGATTATTTATTATAAAATATATATTCCAAAAGAACATAAATATGTCTATTATAAGCATTATCAAATGTATGAATATCAATGTTATTTCAAATATTTCCTAAAGTGATATTTATGTCAAAAAATTCATAAATTTTACTAAATATATTTATTTTACCTTCTAAAAAAATCAAAATGCCATTAACATTACTTATATTTATTTAACTTTTAAAATTTTAAAACAAATTTCAAAAGTATTTATATTTTATGTTCAAAATGTCTGAAAATTTTGCTGTTGCTGTTGTTGTCTTAAATATTACCACCAAAGAATGAAAACTTAAATTTTCTGTACTTTTTGTTATGTTGTCATTTATATATATATATATATATACATGTATATACTTTTATTTTATTTTTAATTTTATTTTTAAACATGCGAGTGTAGCCGTCTGCAGCTAGTCTGCAACTGCGAGGAATGTCCACGTACGTGCAAGTCTCCGACCGTGCAGCTGCACACCGCACACTTCCTCATAACCCGCCGTGCGAGGTCCAGGATTATCACACGTTCACAGCTGGTAGACTGCTAGCATTTGTCAACACACTGTCACAGTCTCTTTATAGATACTTAGTCATCTTCAACGGGGGGACAGGACGTAGCCCAGTGGTAAAGCACTCGCTTGATGCGCGGTCAGTATAGGATTGATTCTCGTCGGTGGGCCCATTGGGCTATTTCTCATTCCAGTCAGTGCACCACGACTGGTCTATCAAAGGCCGTGGTATGTGCTATCCTGTCTGTGGGATGATGCATATAAAAGATCCTTTGCTGCTAATCGAAAAAGAGTAGCCCATGAAATGGCGACAGCGGGTTTCCTCTCTCAATATCTGTGTGGTCCTTAACCATATGTCTGACGCCATATAACCGTAAATACAATGTGTTGAGTGCATCGTTAAATAAAACATTTCTTTCTTCTTCTCGTTTTTTGTCAACACACTGTCACAGTCTCTTTATAGATACTTATTCTTCTTCAAGGGGGGACACGACGTAGCCCAGTGGTAAAGCGCACACTTGATGCGCGGTCGGTCTGGGATCAATCCCAGTCGGTGGGCCCATTGGGCTATTTCTCATTTCAGCCAGTGCATCACTACTGGTATAGCAAAGGCTGTGGTATGTGCTATCCTGTCTGTGACATGGTGCATATAAAGGATCTGTTGCTACTAATGGAAAAATCTAGCAGACTATATGTCAAAAATTATGAAATGGTTGGCATCCAATAGCCGATGATTAATAAATCAATGTGCTTTAGTGGTGTCATTAATTTTTTTTTTTATTCTTCTTCAAGGTTTTATAGCCGGTGCTCCAATAATGGTGTAATAAAGGCTGTGGTATGTACTATCCCGTGTTTGGAATGGTGCATATAAATGATGCCTTGCAGCTAATAAACAAGATAGCCGAAGGATATGTGTGTAGTCCTTAAAGGCATATTGTCACAGACGACTGACCTATTTAATGGTCTAACAAAGTATTACCTGAACAAAAATAATTTGATTTGTCCCTAAATGTACTTTATTCAACCATCTGCATAACCACCATACTCCATTTATTAATGACATTTTGTAAAAATAATTGAATTATGGCAATGGTCCATAATTCAAAAACTAAAATTGCTGAGAGGGATGACATGGATTTCACTCAATCATGGTTCAATTAAGGTGATGCTATAGCTAGATTTGGTTTTCAACAATTAATGTAATTTTTATTTATTATCCATTTTTAGAGAAATAAGGTCCTTAAATCTGTGACAGTATGCCTTTAACCATAAAAAATTTGTTTTGTTTAACGACACCACTTGAAAAAAAATTGATTTAATAATCATTAGCTATATTGGGTGCCAAACATTTGTAATCGATCATTACATCAGTGGAGGCAAACCGATCAATTTTCGATTATAATCAATCACTGGAACACTATCAGTTAAAGTTTTTTTGTTTAACGACACCACTAGAGCACACTGGTTTAATAATCATCAGCTATTGGATGCCAAACATTTGGTAATTCGGACATATATTTTAAAACAAATTTGTTTTGTTTAATGACATCACTAGAGCACATTGATTGATAAATCATTAGCTATTGGATGTCAAACATTTGGTAATTCTGACTCGGAGTCATCAGAGGAAACCTGCTACATTTTTCCTAATGCTGCAAGGGATCTTTTATATGTATTTTCCCACAGATAGGATAGCATATACCACAGCCTTTCATATACCAGTTGTGGAACACTGGCTGGAACGAGAAATAGGCTCACTGATGGAGATTGAGCCTTCTTCAAGGTTTTACAGCTGGCACTCCACAAATGATGTAATAAAGGCTGTGATATCTACATGTACTATCCTGTCTTTGGGATGGTGCACATAAAAAATCCCTTAGACTACTGCTAATCAGAAAAGATAGTCTTTGGAGTGGCAGTAGTGGATTTCCTCTCTCATTACATGTATGTGTGTGGTCCTTAACCATACATGTATGTCCGATTCCATATAACCGGAAATAAAAATGTGAGTCATTAAATAAACCCTTCCTTGCTTGCTTTTTTTTTTTCAAGGTTTAATTAAGATTGGATGCCTAAAAATTAGTAATAATTGGTGAATATGGTCAGAAAATATGAAGCCAAATTAAAAAAATAATAATAATAATAATTTTAGATTACAAACAAATAAATTTTGTTGTTGTACAAATCAGCATGCATATTATATTTGCTTTAGATCTGCTTTATTTTTATTTATTTTTTTAACAATATTTATTGACGTTTGTGTTAAAGTTGACCCACTGGCTATCCCTATATTAAGGTCTCGCCCTACATTTGACAATAACACATTTGACATGGCAGACAAAATAATACAACTGATTTAAAACAAGTAGTCTGCTTTAGCTTCACATTGTTCAATAACAAGGGTGGAACATAGCCCAGTATCTTGATGTGCAGCCAGTCTAGGATCTATCCCCATTGGTGGCCCACAAATAGGGATAGGTCTTAGACTGACCGCACATCAAGAAAGTATTGGGCTACTTCTCATTCCAGCCAGTTCACCACAACTGGTATATCAAAGGTCATGGTATGTACAATCCTGTCTGTGGAATGGTGCGTATAAAAGATCCCTTGCTGCTAATGGAAAAATGTAGTGGGTTTCTTCTCTAACACTATATGTCAAAATTACCAAATGTTTGACATCCAATAGCCAATGATTAATAAATCAATGTGCACTAGTGTTGTGAATAAACAAAACAAACTTTAACTTTCCGTTCAATGACCATATTTTGTCCTCTACCTAGCATCATTAAAATGTATTACGGTTATTCATCCTAACCAACAGCCTCAGTCTTACCAGGCCGCTATAACCTAATTATTACGTCCAGTGAGATAGCTGTAAGTTTAGCAGTAATGATGGTATTCAGTGGCATTATAAACTGGTGTCTTCCTAAACTCACATCATTAGTTGTTAAATAAAACTAATTATTTTCAACTAGTAAATTAACTAATTTGATGGGAAGTTTGTGTGTGGGTGTGTCTGGTGGGGAAATCTTTATAAACTGAATGTATAAATCAATAACTAATAACAGTGGTTGAGAAAATTAACCAAAAAAA
The DNA here is from genome assembly GCF_016097555.1 of Gigantopelta aegis. Lineage (NCBI taxonomy): Eukaryota > Metazoa > Mollusca > Gastropoda > Neomphalida > Peltospiridae > Gigantopelta > Gigantopelta aegis. The sequence goes on along the minus strand of NC_054708.1, from coordinate 9,445,857 downwards.
TATGCGATTTAATGTTGGGTTTTTTTTTTTTTTTTAGTTTTTTTTAATTAAAGAAATGCTAGTTGCATTTTCTTTCCTGAAATAATGTAACTTATAAAAATGAATTTCCATAAAGACAATAGGTATTAGTTTATGCTTATTAATTTCAGAATCTTAAATCTGGAAAAAAAAACCCACATCTTTTGTTCGTTTCAAAACAAGAAAAAAAATTCTTTATATTTAATAACCTAGATAAGAAAATATTACAGCTAAATTATGATTTTGTGTATTAAAACCAATGACAAAGCAAATTACAACAAAAATATATATATATTATTATTTTGAATGCATATAGCAAGATGATCTGATGATAAATTAATGAGACTTCAGAAAATGCATATTACCGTACCATACAACTGTATGATCAAGAACATAACAACCACATGTGGTCTCAAAAACAGAAAAGAAAGTTTTTGTTAATTGTTTTCATGTCATCATTCGTCTGAGGGACATGGAAAGAAGCAGGATTTAGCAATTAGTGACATATATCATGTGTTAAACGTACAGAGGGGAAGATCAAGAATCAATGTTCAAGTTTGTTTTGTTTAACGACACCACTAGAGCACAATGAATAATTAAGCATTGGCTACTGGATGTCAAACATTTCGTAATTCTGACATGATGTCTTCAGAGGAAAGCTATTACATTTTTTTCATCAGCAGCAAGGGATCTTTTACATGGACTTTCCCACAGACAGGAAAGCATATACTACGGCTTTTCATATACCAGTCACGAGACATTGGCTAGAACAGGAAAAAAAATCTGAACAGAGAATGAGTCCACCACGGTGATTTGATCCTTTGAACCAAGCACCTCAGCCAGGTGCTCTAGTGACTGAGCTAGATCTCACACCGAGAATCAATCCTTCAAGTATCAATGGGTTTTTGTTTTTATTCTGGGGCCTAATTCATAAACTCTGGCAACTTTGCGATCTCGAAGTGCAGTGCTAAAAGACTTACAAAGAGGATGCTTTGTTGTCTAGCAGAGACGAAGAGACCTTTGTGAATAAGGCCCCAGATCAGTAAGTACTACACAAATAATATCAAAGGTGCATGGTGGTATGTCCTGTATTATCTATGCAGGACATCAACACAGAATCATTGCTCTTTGCTAATAACTTAAAAGTATAGCATATCTGAAGACAGAAAGTTTTAATTTCATACCTAACAAGTCTGGTTAACTATTATAAATACTAATTAAAAGGTTTTTTTGTTTAATGACACCACTAGAGCACATTAATTTATAAACCATCAGCTATTGGATGTCAAACATTTGTTAATTCTGACTTATAGTCTTGGAGAGGAAAACCGCTCAAGTTGTCCACTAGAAGCAAGGGATCTTTTATGCACCATCCCACAGACAGGATTGTATCTACCATAGCTTTTGATATACCAGTCGCTGTGCACTGGCAAGAACGAGATATAACTCAGTGGGTCCACTGACGGGGATCAATCCTAGACTGACCGTGCATAAGGCGTGTTCTTTACCACTGGGCTACTTCAAGCCCTCTTATAAATCCTAATACCCAGCAGCATATGCAGGTGGGTCTTAGGGGTCTAAAGATCTTCCTAGGCCATGGAAGAGGGGTCTAAGACCCCCAGCCTCCATGCCTTACATGTTCAGATACCACCAACCTCCCCCAACAAAATGCCTGGATTCACCCCAGATACCTATCTCTACTAGTAGCCACTGGTAAAACCATGTACATGTGTTTTGTCAAACAAATACTTATTTTTCTTTAATACAAACTAAATCCAATAGAAGAATACATTTCTGCTTCTACATACTAAAAAAAAGTCATCTCTTTGCATAAACCAATCACATGCATTTGCTACATGTTATCTTTACGAACTGATCAAATAATTAGCGGCGTTTCCAATAAATATATCTGTACCCATTCATTTGTCAGCGTGACAGATTGATTCACATTATGAAATGCAATACTTCCCGCACTGGCCGCAGAAAACAGATCAATGTAAAGATGTCCGCCACTCTTACTGGGAAGCAGAAGAGTCCAGTGTGACATATTATTCTTTATTAAAGGCACGTGGTCCTATAACAGTGGTATTAAAAGTTAAAGTTTGTTTTATTTAATGACATTACTACAGCACATTGATTTATTAATCATCTGCTATTAGATAACAAATATTTGGTCATTTTGACAAATAGTTTTAGAGAGGAAACCTGCTACATTTTTCCATTAGTAGCAAGGGATAAAAAAAAGTAGGGGAACCTGAAATATTAATGTTAGTATCAACTATTAGACCGGACATACATTTTTACCACAAACATCCTAGTAAAGAACGTTCAGGTCTGTTTATCAACACACCGAAACACATTCCATAGTTTGCACATGCATCATGCAGTTGCCCCGTACACGTGCAAGGGGTGTCATTCTCGATTTTTACAATTTCCAGGAAGGTCGATTAATCACTGTGGAACATTATTTCTGTCAATCTTTTTCATTCTGTTGATCATACAGTTGTTACTGTTTTGTTTTCAGTCATTTTTATTGTTTGAATTTGCTATTTACTGATAAAAGAACAAGAAATAGCCCAATGGGCCCACCAATGGGGATCGATCCAAAACCGACCGCTCATCGAGTGTTTTACCACTGGGCTACGTCCCGCCCCTTGATACATTAGTGATTCAGTGAATAGTTGGTGATGATTCGCAGTATGGTTAAACTGCAAATTCAGTGAACAGTTGGTGATGATTCGCAGAATGGTTAAACTGCAAATTCAGTGAATAGTTGGTGATGATCGCAGAATGGTTAAACTGCAAATTCAGTGAACAGTTGGTGATGATCCGCAGAATGGTTAAACTACAAATTCAGTGAATAGTTGGTGATGATCGCAGAATGGTTAAACTACAAATTCAGTGAACAGTTGGTGATGATCACAGAATGGTTAAACTACAAATTCAGTGAATAGTTGGTGATGCTTCGCAGAATGGTTAAACTGCAAATTCAGTGAACAGTTGGTGATGATCACAGAATGGTTAAACTACAAATTCAGTGAATAGTTGGTGATGCTTCGCAGAATGGTTAAACTGCAAATTCAGTGAACAGTTGGTGATGATTCGCAGAATGGTTAAACTACAAATTCAGTGAACAGTTGGTGATGCTTCGCAGAATGGTTAAACTGCAAATTCATTGAATAGTGGGGCGGGACGTAGCCCAGTGGTAAAGCACTCGCCTGATACACAGTCGGTCTGGGATCGATCCCCGTCGATGAACCCTTGAGCTATTTCTCATTCCAGCCAATGCACCATAACTGGTATATCAAAGGCGGTGGTATGTTCTATCCTGTCTATGGGATGTGCATATAAAAGAGCCCTTGCTACTAATGGAAAAATGTAGTGGGTTTCCTCTCTATGACTGTGTCAAATTTAAATGACCATGTTTGACATCCAATAGCCAATGATTAATAAATCAATGTTCTCTAGTGGTATCGTTAAACAAAACTATTTTTTTTCATTGAATAGCTGCAATATAGTTTTTTACCATATGGTTACAATGCTGATTCACACTGTTGCAATATGTAGAATTACCATAGGTTACAATGCTGATATACAGAATGGTTATAATCCCTCATGTTATACATATCCAATTCATTGAATGGTTGCAATATGTAGAATTACCATAGGTTACAATGTTGATATACAGAATGGTTATAATTCCTCATGTATTATACACCTTTGTTTTTAAATGAAGTGAAAAAACAAACTTTTATCTTTGAAACTGATAATCAATAGTTATTTATAGAAAGAAAAAAAGGAAAGAACAAATTCTGTACTTTTAAACAGTATTTGCATATTAAATGCTTATAGTCAAGTATTAAAAATGAATTAAAAAATTAAATAAAAAAGTTGCGGAACATAATTTAGTAACTTAAAACTAGATCAAAATGAAACAGAAGACATATGACTTTTTTTTTAATGCCAAGCTATGTAATGCAACTTTATAATAACTTTTATAATGTGTAGTGTGTCTGTGATGAAACCCATCCATCTGGTAAAAAACATCTTGGTATTTACGAAAATGTGAAAGCAGTTTTCTCTAGTTACATTAATTCAGAAAAAAAAAAAAAAAAAAAAATAGATGTATCATTAATAAAATCTTAACGATTGAGAATAAAAGAACACTTATTGTACAAAGTTCGCAAAGAAATATGTTTTTAGACTCAAGATCATATGTTTTATGTACATGGTGAAACAAGCATTACAGTATTATTAATACAGTATGTTAATTAAATCAGATAGGTAGTCCATTACGGGGAAAACCTTTCTCATTACAGAAAGCTATTCTGCAACTAATTACAGGTCAAGCACAACTCTCCATCTTATGAGAAGGAGCACTTTAAAATATTTTCCATTCTGGTCAACAAGTCGGAACTATTCAGGCAGACAGTGAATTAAAGATCGGAGGTGTGTTGTTGGAGGTATGTTGTTGGAGGTGTGTTGTTTGTGTATGAACCGTGTAGGAAGGTTTAAACCCATCAAGCGATATGTATGTGTATCTGGCGATCTGACACTAATCATTGTAACCTTGGCGAGTGTTGTGGAAAACAATCGCCAAGAGTAAAATACACAGCCGTAACACCCAGGAGAACCAGTGTTATACCACCAGCAGATACATACATCAGTACGGATTAAGCCAGTTAAGGTATACAGCAGCTATGGGTGTGCTGGAGATTATGGGATCAACACCTCATGGTGGTAATAGGATTATTTTCTATTCCAAACAAATACATGGCTGGTTAAAAAGGAAAGAAATGTTTGCTTAATGGCACATCAGTACTTTTTTTTTTCTTCTTTCTTTAATTAAAAAAAAGAAGAAAGTTTATTGAACCTAGAAAACAAATACGGTAGTCAGAATTTCTGCCAGAAGGGTAAAATTACATATATTAAACTCTTGGAAATTTATGGATACCTTTTAATAAATTTTTTAAAGAGTTTGTTTTGTTTAACGACACTACTAGAGCACATTGATTTATTAATCATCGGCTATTGAATGTCAAACATTTGGTAATTTAAGCATATAGTCTTAGAGAGGAAACCTGCTACATTTTTCCATTAGCTGCAAGGGATCTTTTATATGCACCATTCCACAGATGGGATAGCACATACCACAGCCTTTGATCTACCAGTCATTGTGCACTTGCTGGAACGAGAAATAGCTCAATGGGCCCACCAACGGGGATCGATCCCAAACCAACCGTGTATCAAACAAGCGCTTTACCACTGGGCTACATCCCGCCCCTTTTTTTGAAAGATTATAGTTAGAGAACTGCTGTTTAAAATTTGTCAAAGTACATGAAATGCAGCATCCAATTTGAAAAGATTTCAAACCCATAACCACCTAGTAAGGGTACTTATCTGTTTTGGGCTGCTGATAATTGAAAATTTATGTAAACTATTTATGGGTTACACAGAAACAACTTCAAGCAACCCATTTCATTTTTATGTAACCCATCATGATCATGTAAATGATGTCATAAATTAAATGCGCAAACAAAAAATAGGTTATGCAAACTGTACTTACTTGCGCGACGCGCGAACGAAACTATCGCTCTCGCAATTTTCAGGGGCCACCTGTCTTAAAAGGCCACTTTTTGATACTCCATTTAGTGGCTGGTTAACAGGTTTGACTGTAGTAGAAGACAACTGTGTGGTCATTACTGTAGGGTATGCATATAGTAGAACACAACCGTGTGGTCTTTACTGTAGGGTATGCAAGAAGAAACCAGCTCTAATGGCTTCTTATAGGACACAACCGTGTGGTCATTACTATAGGGTATGCATATAGTAGAACACAACCGTGTGGTCATTACTGTAGGGTATGCAAGAAGAAACCAGCTCTAATGGCTTCTTATAGGACACAACCGTGTGGTCATTACTGTAGGGTATGCAAGAAGAAATCCAGCTCTAATGGCTTCTTATAGTAGAACACAACCGTGTGGTCATTACTGTAGGGTATGCAAGAAGAAATCAGCTCTAATGGCTTCTTATAGGACACAACCGTGTGGTCATTACTGTAGGGTATGCATATAGTAGAACACAACCGTGTGGTCATTACTGTAGGGTATACAAGAAGAAATCAGCTCTAATGGCTTCGTATAGTAGGACACAACCGTGTGGTCATTACTGTAGGGTATACAAGAAGAAACCAGCTCCTAACTACATGTGACAACATAGAATTATCTTTTTGAGTTAATTAGAAAAGCTGCCGGAGATATATTATTATTAATCAAGGCGCATTCACTGTCATTCTAATCATTTCATAACATAATATAAAATAGTAGACTTGATTGTTCGAAGTTAATCCTTTAATTGATGACTAAAGGTTTATTTTCAAAAATAGATTTAGCTGACATCAGTAACTTTGACATCACGTGACACTGTCGACTCGCAACGAGATCAAGGATTCTAAGTACCTGTGTGTACTGTCATGTGCTACGGTATCTGTGATTATGTAATGTCGTTATAAAGAGGTGTTTTCAGACATTGGATGCATGGTTGTTGCTAATTTGCTGAATAATACTGATGTATGTTTGTTCCTGACAATTTGTGGTCGGATGGTGTAAATGTCGTCGTAACGACGGTCATTGTAATGAGGTCTGACTGTATATGTAAAACTATGTTAAAATATATAAAGACCATCACTGCTGCTTCCCCCCTCCCCCACTTCCAACTCCAGTGACCAGACAATCTAACCTCTTTGAGTTATGATCCATGCTCGTAGACGCTCACTGGGATTGATCCATCGACCTCTAACACATCAAACACACACTCTGCCAATAAGCTATAATCCCACTCAAGGTACAGCAAGTAATTAGCTATGTTCTAGTAATATTGATCACACCTATCAGCACAGTGTGGCCGATCTCTTTGATGTCCTTTAGTATCGTAAACACATAAAAACATAAACAACTACCTTCACCGTTAAACTGACTTTCCATCACGTGTCTGTGAGTATACATAAGTATGTAAGCAACAAACAACACACCAACACAAACCTGTAAACAGTTTTCTGAAAACCTAAACAACTACCTTCACCGTTAAACTGACTTTCCATCATGTGTCTGTGAGTATACATAAGTATGTAAGCAACAAACAACACACCAACACAAACCTGTAAACAGTTTTCTGAAAACCTAAACAACTACCTTCACCGTTAAACTGACTTTCCATCACGTGTCTGTGAGTATACATAAGTATGTAAGCAACAAACAACACACCAACACAAACCTGTAAACAGTTTTCTGAAAACCTAAACAACTACCTTCACTGTTAAACTGACTTTCCATCACGTGTCTGTGAGTATACATAAGTATGTAAGCAACAAACAACACACCAACACAAACCTGTAAACAGTTTTCTGAAAACCTAAATAACTACCTTCACTGTTAAACTGACTTTCCATCACGTGTCTGTGAGTATACATAAGTATGTAAGCAACAAACAACACACCAACACAAACCTGTAAACAGTTTTCTGAAAACCTAAACAACTACCTTCACCGTTAAACTGACTTTCCATCACGTGTCTGTGAGTATACATAAGTATGTAAGCAACAAACAACACACCAACACAAACCTGTAAACAGTTTTCTGAAAACCTAAACAACTACCTTCACCGTTAAACTGACTTTCCATCACGTGTCTGTGAGTATACATAAGTATGTAAGCAACAAACAACACACCAACACAAACCTGTAAACAGTTTTCTGAAAACCTAAACAACTACCTTCACTGTTAAACTGACTTTCCATCACGTGTCTGTGAGTATACATAAGTATGTAAGCAACAAACAACACACCAACACAAACCTGTAAACAGTTTTCTGAAAACCTAAATAACTACCTTCACCGTTAAACTGACTTTCCATCACGTGTCTGTGAGTATACATAAGTATGTAAGCAACAAACAACACACCAACACAAACCTGTAAACAGTTTTCTGAAAACCTAAACAACTACCTTCACCGTTAAACTGACTTTCCATCACGTGTCTGTGAGTATACATAAGTATGTAAGCAACAAACAACACACCAACACAAACCTGTAAACAGTTTTCTGAAAACCTAAACAACTACCTTCACCGTTAAACTGACTTTCCATCACGTGTCTGTGAGTATACATAAGTATGTAAGCAACAAACAACACACCAACACAAACCTGTAAACAGTTTTCTGAAAACCTAAAATAAAAATGTGATATATCAGTGGCGGAGGAAGGTGCTCCACACTTTTATATTTACACACTTTTACACTATTATAAAGAAAATATAAAGCACATGCCCCTTGTCCTTGCTCCGCTCCCCCCCCCCCCAGCTTCCTACATCAGCGTATATTTATTCAAGTACCAGTATATAAACAACAAACAACACAAATCTGTAAACAGTTTTCTCAAAAGGTAAAATAAAAATGTGTAAATAAACCAACCGAGTGTGTACGTTTCTCACCTGTAGTTATGTAACACACGTCGTCGGCGTCAGCTGGACACAGTGATCCTTCACACACATACACACACACAATATATTCCAACAACAGAATGGACTACCCCATAAATCCGTACGTAGCTCCTTCACAGAGTGAAGTGAAAAACAAAACTGTCTTACAACAAACACCACGAGAGTCGTTCTTGAGTCTATCTCCGTGCTACGAGCTGCACAACTCACTGCTGTGTGATAGGCAGCCAAGCCAAGCCAGGCGACGGTGTAGAAAAGCGTACAGTGAGCAGGGCAGGTCAGTGTGTAGGGTGTGTGAGCGAGCCAGCGTACAGGTAGTAAAGGAGTTAACACACTGCTCAAACACCGTAGTAGAATGAGAGGCATTCTGTGCCAACAGCTAAAATAACTTCCTTTGAGGAACGTGAATCACTTCTCTTCTTGCCAGTGATTGGCAACTCTTGATTGTGGCATGGGCTTTCTATTTTTGTTGTACAAATGGTATGGTTCAGACAATTAAATCTGAATGGGCACTGTTGTCAGTGGACAGAACGACTTGTCACCTTTATCAAAAGGAAAACAAAAACTTGGTTTATAGTCTGTGTTCTGTCTCTCTCATTTCTTATGTATGTATGTCACCTCTGTCACTTTCTCTCTCTCTCTCTCTCTCTCTCTCTCTCTCTCTCTCTCTCTCTCCCCTCTCCCCTCTCTCTCTCTCTCTCCTCTCTCTCCCCTCCCCTCTCTCTCCTCTCTCTCTCTCTCTCTCTCTCTCTCTCTCTCTCTCTCTCTCTCTCTCTCTCTCTCTCTCTCTCTCTCTCTCTCTCTCTCTCTCTCTCTCTCTCTCTCTCTCTCTCTCTCTCTCTCTCTCTCTCTCTCTCTGTCCCAACCTCTCTCTCCTCTATGTTACACCCCTCCCCTACATATTTGTGTCTGCAACAACTGAGACTTAGTATTAGACTCGGTCAACAACACACACAGTTGTTGTGCTGCGTAGAATACTGTGACATGTTACCACAAATAATCCAAATGGCCTCTAATCCTCTCGTTTTTATGCTTCAAAGAGTCTACTGTTGTCAACAAAATGGCTCTGAATGGGTCGACTTCGCCATACAGCCAGCCTGCTAACAGGAGTTCTGCTCCACACAAAGTACGGCTGAATGGGACTGCATCGGCTCAGGTAGTCCAACACAAAGAAAATGCTTATCACTGTAATAACTATAAGTATTCATTAGGTACCGCAGATTAGAATTAGTTGATACTGATGCTATATTATTTATGTGTATATGTTAGTGTGAGTGTATATGTATGTGTGTGAGTGTGCGAGTGAGTTAGTGTGAGTGAGGGGAGGGAGTGAGTGAGTGAGGGGAGAGGAGAGAGAGAGATAGAGAGAGAGAGAGAGAGAGAGAGAGAAGAGAGAGAGAGAGAGACAGACAGACAGACAGACAGACAGACAGACAGACAGACAGACAGACAGACAGACATGTATAGACAGACAGACAGACAGACAGACATGTATATAAATATGTGTATATTTTGACTGTCCCTTTTTAAATATCAGTACAGAAGAGAATCTCTCTAAAATGGATACCCATTAAAAGTGAACTGTTTACTTGGGTTCATATATACAGGTATTGTGATTTAAAATATGCAGGCAGGCTAAACACAGCCCATCTACATGTAAATAAGCTTTTTAGTGTATTGGCCAGCTATTTAAGGCATTCTTTTGCAGTCAAAAAATGGTATGCCAGACAGGAAGGAGGGCAATAAGTGAAAATGAGCTAACATTGTAAAAAAAATGGTAACAATATTTGACCTATGGGCCTAAAATTTTCACTGAAGGTGGAAAATATCCAAATAGCAATGGGAGTGAAATATCAACATTACAGTCCCCATACCTTTTAATATCATCCGTTAGTATCATATTTCCATGCATACCGATATTTTATTGTATTTTCTTTTTAAAAAATTGTTGGCTCTTCTCATAATGGTATTTAAAGGCTTGAAAAGTCAGGTAATACACGGCGATATACGGTATCTATATGGTTTGTAAAAAACTTAATGCTGGAGCAAAACGCAAAAGTTGCTGCACTGCTGTCGGAAATGTAATACAGTAAAATTCTCTTATAACGAACCAGAAGGGACTATGATAGTTTGTTATAGCAGTGGTTCGTTGTACACAGTTGCATAAGTTGGTTATTAATGTATAGAGAGATAAAACGGAACTTTATGATCAGTTTGTTCTATGCAGTTGTTCGTTCTAAGCACGTTCATTGTAAATGTACTTTACTGTACCTACGAGTAGATATCTCATCTTTAATCATTGTTAAGGGGAGATAATAAAACTGAGGAACACATTAAACCTAGCTAAAACATCTATTTTATGTCACTGATTACATGTTATTATGTCAGTTTTATGTAATCTATTAAAATTTAATATCTGACATATTCCTTTAAAAAAATAAGAAGGAACTAATATGTACGTCCATAAATATCTACATTTACTTTTAAATGATCTATTTCTCATTAAAAAATTAATGACAAAAAAGTGTCCTTTTTATTTTTAATTATTATTATTTTTTTTTTAATCTAGATGGATAAGATTATATTACTGTATCTAGATTTTTTTTATTTTTTTTATTTTTTTTATCTTTTGATTTAATTTTGTTGTTTGTTTGTTTGTTATTCATTTGTAAAAGTACACTAATATGCTATTATAGACAACGAAAGATAAGAATAAGAAAATGCTATTACCAGGGTAAAAACGAGACACAAATATCAGTGGAGTTGAATTTTAACAAGCCCCAAGGTACAAGCCAGTCCATCTGTGTGTTATTCCGAATGGTTATTCAATCGGAGTATCGAAATCACATGGGCAACACACAGTATTATGTATACTGCAATACTCAATTCAATTACACTCGTCCTTTTACACCGCTCTGCACTTAGGGTCATGAATACTGGATGATATTTTTTGACTGCCATTTATTCTAGAAACATTGTCATTCATGGAGGGTGGGATGCATTTATGAATGGAGGGATGCATTTATGAATGAATGGATGGATGGATGGATGGATGGATGGATGGATGGATGGATGGATGGATGGATGGATGTAGTGTGAGTGGGTGGGTGGATAAAGGATGGATGGATGGAAGGATGGAAGGATGGAGGGATAGTGGGTGGGTGGATGAATGGATCGATAGATAGATAGATAGATGGATCGATGGATGTAGTGAGTGGGTGGGTGGGTGGATGAAGGATGAAGGATGGATGGATGGATGGATGGATGGATGTAGTGTGAGTGGGTGGGTGGATAAAGGATGGATGGATGGGATGGATGGATGGATGGATGGATGGATGGATGGATGGATGGATGGATGGATGGATGGATGGATGGAAGGATGGATGGGATGGATGGATGGATGGAAGGAAGGAAGGAAGGAAGGAAGGAAGGAAGGAAGGAAGGATGGATGGATGGATGGATGGATGGATGGATGGATGGATGGATGGATGGATGGATGGGATGGATGGATGGATGGATGGATGGGATGGATGGGATGGATGGGATGGATGGATGGATGGATGGGATGGATGGATGGATGGGATGGATGGATGGGATGGATAGAAGGATGTATGGATATTGTGTGAGGGGATGGGTGGATGAAGGCTGGCTTATGGATAGATGGATGGGATGAATTGGATGGATAGATGGATAGATGGATGGATGGTGAATGGATGAATGGATGACGAATGGATGTATGGATGGATGGACGGACGGACGGATGGACGAATTAATATTTTGAGTGGGTGATGGATGGAGATGGATAGACGGGTTTTAGGTGGATGGACAGAGGTACGATCAACAGACGAATGAACATGCATGGATGGATAGATGGTTGGATAGACATATGGATGACCTGTCTGCTTTTTATTTACTTCATTTCATTTTTGTCCATGAAGCCAAGAAAAAAAAAAGAAAAAAAAAAAAGCAACATTTCCTCGTCACTAAGAAGTGACTTGCGCACAGTGTCTTTGTTCTTGGAGCTCGTTGTGAACACGCTGGTGTTCGAAACATCTCAAAAATGTCTCACAAAGGTAAAAGTGTAAATGAGTCATTTTGTGAAACACTTAAAAAAAAAACAAGCATTGGAGCTAAGAGGTTATGCAAATATTGTGCCATAGTTTATGAGAGGAGCCCCGTGTTTAAAGTCTAAAGACAGGAGACTTGTGGATTTACATCAGTTATTAGACATGTCACGTCAGATTCTCGGACCAGATGAGACACAACTAAGCAAGCTAATGTTATATGACCACTATTAAAGATAATAACAATAAACCAGTGATTTTTATAACATGATTTACTCCTTTGGTCCATGTTAACAGAATTTTTATTGACTTTAGACTCAAACCTTAAAATGAATTAAAAGTTTTTATTTGTTTACTGACACCACTAGAGCATGTTGATTTATTGAATGTCAAACATTTGGTAATTTTGACATATAGTCTTGCAGAGGAAACCCGATTAATTTTTCTATTAGTAGCAAGGGCTCTTTTATATGCACCGTCCCAGACAGGATAGCACATAAAGTCGTGGTGCAATGGTTGGGACAGGGGAAAAAACAATCAGAGAATGTGTCCACTGAGGTGATTTGATCCTAAGACACTAGCACCTCAGGCGAGTGCTCTTCTGACTGAGCTAGATCCCACTCCATCATGATGAAGACTGATTTCAGGAGAGTTATCTTCATCTCATCTTGATTCTGCTCATGACGAAGACTGATTTCTGGAGAGTGATCTTCAGCTCACCTCGATTCTGCTCATGACGAAGACTAATTTCTGGAGAGTGATCTTCAGCTCTCCTTGATTCTGCTCATGATGAAGACTGATTTCAGGAGAGTGATCTTCAGCTCGCCCGATTCTGCTCATGACGAAGAATGATGTCAGGGGAGTGATCTTCAGCTCGCCTTGATTCTGCTCATGACAAAGACTGATTTCAGGGGAGTGATCTTCAGCTCGCCTTGATTCTGCTCATGACGAAGACTGATTTCAGGAGAGTGATCTTCAGCTCGCCTTGAATCTGCTCATGGTGAAGACTGATTTCTGGAGAGTGATCTTCAGCTCGCCTTGATTCTGATCATGACGAAGACTGATTTCAGGAGAGTGATCTTCAGCTCGCCTTGATTCTGCTCATGACGAAGACTGATGCCAGGGGAGTGATCTTCAGCTCTCCTTGATTCTGCTCATGATGAAGACTGATTTCAGGAGAGTGATCTTCAGCTCGCCCGATTCTGCTCATGACGAAGAATGATGTCAGGGGAGTGATCTTCAGCTCGCCTTGATTCTGCTCATGACAAAGACTGATTTCAGGGGAGTGATCTTCAGCTCGCCTTGATTCTGCTCATGATGAAGACTGATTTCAGGAGAGTGATCTTCAGCTCGCCTTGAATCTGCTCATGGTGAAGACTGATTTCTGGAGAGTGATCTTCAGCTCGCCTTGCTTCTGCTCATGACGAAGACTGATTTCTGGAAAGTGATCTTCAGCTCGCCCGATTCTGCTCATGGCGAAGACTGATTTCAGGGGAGTGATCTTCAGCTCGCCTTGAATCTGCTCATGACGAAGACTGATGTCAGGGGAGTGATCTTCAGCTCACCTTGATTCTGCTCATGGCGAAGACTGATTTCTGGAGAGTGATCTTCAGCTCGCCCGATTCTGCTCATGATGAAGACTGATGTCAGGGGAGTGATCTTCAGCTCGCCTTGATTCTGCTCATGACAAAGATTGATTTCAGGGGAGTGATCTTCAGCTCGCCTTGACTCTGCTCATGACGAAGACTGCAGATGGCCTTCCACATCATTTTCCCCACCCGCTTTATTAATATTTCACACTCATTTCACATTTCATCTCACGTTACCAGTTTATAATTCAGACGTAACTAATATGCGGCGGTAAGAGCCATTTGGTCCACTTCTTTCAAAATGTCTACATGGTACTGACGCCATTCATTGATTTTCGGTTACTGTCGCCCATCAGGTATTGACAATTTTAGGAACACACGTCAGTAATTATCATATCATTTGATCTAATTGGCCCCGGTCTTCAGACTAACAGGTTTGTATGCGTACGATGTGATGCTTCATTATGTACCCAAGATTGAATTACAATCAGAAAGAAAAAAAATCAATTATAAAAATCAATCATAAAAAAAATTTAAAAAATATTCAACTGCCTATACATGTGTTGGTGAAAGTTTCTTTTAGAAAGTGTAAGACTGTATTGTTGATAATTTGTCTGATTAAAAAGTGACAAGTGATGATTCTTTAATTAAATATCCTTTGGACTCTGTCTTATATGGGGGCGGGATCTAGCTCAGTTGGTAGAGCATTCACCTGAGGTGCTTGTGTCAAACACTTGTAGCACTGAGCCACCTCACTGGACTCATTCTCTCACTGAGTTTTTCCTCCAATACAAAGAAAGGGGCCAACTTCTGGTATATCAAAGGCTGTGGTATGTGCTGTTTTGTCTGGGAAAGAGCATATAAAACATCCCTTGCTGCTAATGGGGAAAATGTAACAGGTTTCCTCAAAACTACATGTATGTCAGAATCGCCAAATGTTTGATATCCAATAGCAGATGATTAATAAATTAATGTGCTCAAGTGGTGTCGTTAAACAAAACACTTTTTACTTGTCTTATATAAGTACTGTAAATCATAAAATATTAAATCCAAATAAGTGACATATTAGCAACACAACTTTAGCAAAGTCATAACAAAATAATAATAAAAAAACAAAAACGAATATGCTTAAGTTTTAGGATCAGCTAAAATGTTTCTGATGAATCTTTACATTATGCAGCTTACAGACATCTTGAATTTAGAAGAAAACTGCAGTAATGTGCATGTTAACTAACTATTGTTGTTTGCTATCCTTTTGGTTTAATCAATAGTATGTAACCATTGTTGTTGTGTCTAGTTAATCACAGACAAAACAATTGCACAAAAGGTTCTCAGAACAGTCTGTTGTATGGTCTTTTTAAAATTTAGTGTAATGAAATATTAGCGTCTTGTATGACCTCACTAAATTCACTAACATTTTATGCTCGCTAACATGTCCTGATTTACAGATATACTGATTGAAACATATAAGGGAACACGTATATAGTAACGGGATGCAGATGATTCGTCCTCTGGACTTTTCGTCCACAGACGATTCATCCATTAAAAATCATCCACTGTTGAACTCGAGACGATTCGTCCACAACCAAAAAATTTTCTTGGACAATTCGTCCACTATAATGTTTTTCTATTAGTTATTTACCGTAGGCCTGTATTTCATCCATGGACTAAATAAATGTGTGGACACTTTTTCATTTTAGTGGAGTATCGACACAGAGAATTGCCAGAGAAGTGCAGATTGTAACCTAACCTAACAGCTTTGCCATGCCTATATCTCTGACATTGCCTATGGCTTTGCCCACAGCAGAAGGGGGTTACCAAGTATGATGGGGGAAAATTTGATAGACATACTCTATTATTGTTCTAATATTGTAATTATAATAGGGTATGGTATTTTTCACATAAATGACAAAATTTTCATCCGACGCAAACTTCCCAGTAGAAACAACAAAAATCATGTCGACAAAATGAATACGGTAATACAGCAATCGCAATGTAGAAATGGTAATTTAGCAAGAGTTGTTACTAGCTTTGTTTTCTAAATAGTATGTCAGAATTATAGGTGTAATTGAAGAGCAATTTGAATAACAACATATCAATAAAGTACTATACATAATGGACACAGACCGACAATAACAATGTTGTAATCGTGTGGACGAATTGTCCGAGGTGGGTGGACGAATTGTACGTGGATGAATTGTATGGTGGACGAATCGTCTGTGGACGAAACGTCCAAAGGACAAACCGTCTGGGAAGCATAGTAACAGCAAATACTGACTGCTCCCTGGACCATCATCCACAGTATGAGGAATGTGATCCCTTATTTCTTTCCAGGAGTGGGACTTAGCGGATACTGACTGCTCCCAGGACCATCATCCACAGTATGAGGAATGTGATCCCTTATTTCTTTCCAGGAGTGGGACTTAGCGAATACTGACTGCTCCCAGGACCATCATCCACAGTATGAGGAATGTGATCCCTTATTTCTTTCCAGGGGTGGGACTTAGCGAATACTGACTGCTCCCAGGACCATCATCCACAGTATGAGGAATGTGATCCCTTATTTCTTTCCAGGGGTGGGACTTAGCGAATACTGACTGCTCCCAGGACCATCATCCACAGTATGAGGAATGTGATCCCTTATTTCTTTCCAGGGGTGGGACTTAGCGAATACTGACTGCTCCCAGGACCATCATCCACAGTATGAGGAATGTGATCCCTTATTTCTTTCCAGGAGTGGGACTTAGCGAATACTGACTGCTCCCAGGACCATCATCCACAGTATGAGGAATGTGATCCCTTATTTCTTTCCAGGGGTGGGACTTCGCGAATACTGACTGCTCCCAGGACCATCATCCACAGTATGAGGAATGTGATCCCTTATTTCTTTCCAGGAGTGGGACTTAGCCCAGTGGTAAAGTGATCGCTTGATGGGCAGTCAGTTTGGGATCAATCCCCATTATGGGCCCATTGGGCTATTTCTGATTCCAGCCAATGCACCACGACTGGTTTATCAAATGTGCTATCCTGTCTGTGGGATGGTGCATATAAAAAATCCCTTGCTACTAATGCAACAAAATAAGAGTGTTTCCTCTCTAAAACTATATGTAAAAATTATGTTTGACATCCAATAGCTGATGATTAATAAATCAATGTCCTCTAGTGGTGCTGTTAAACAAAACAAACTATTTCTTTCCATGACTATATATTCTATTTTTAATGCAATGAATAGCCTATATACAGATAAACTATGAAAGATTACCATTAACCTAATAAAAGCAAAAATAATAACATAATATTGCATATGATAAATTTTAAGGCCACTTTAAAGAATTGCATATAATAAATGCAAATAACAGGTAAAAGTAATAACATAAAATTGCATATTGAAAACATACATCCTGGTAAAAGTACATATATTATAACCAATAAGTTTCATTTTGCATAAGCCATTACAAAAAAAGTAAATGATGCCTGAAATTTAATTTACATTTCAAAGAAAACACTGTGCTTAAACAGATCATGCAGAACTAGCCATGTGTATGTATGCAAGTGATGGGTAAACCGAACAAAGCTAGCCATGTGTATGTATGCAAGTGATAGATAAACCGAACAAAGCTAGCCATGTGTATGCAAGGGATAGGTAAACCGAACAAAGCTAGCCATGTGTATGCAAGCGATGGGTAAACCGAACAAAGCTAGCCATGTGTATGCAAGCGATGGGTAACCCGAACAAAGCTAGCCATGTGTATGTATGCAAGCGATAGGTAAACCGAACAAAGCTAGCCATGTGTATGCAAGTGATAGGTAAACCGAACAAAGCTAGCCATGTGTATATGAGCGATGGGTAAACCGAACAAAGCTAGCCATGTGTATAGGAGCGATGGGTAAACCGAACAAAGCTAGCCATGTGTATAGGAGCGATGGGTAAACCGAACAAAGCTAGCCATGTGTATAGGAGCGATGGGTAAACCGAACAAAGCTAGCCATGTGTATAGGAGCGATGGGTAAACCGAACAAAGCTAGCCATGTGTATAGGAGCGATGGGTAAACCGAACAAAGCTAGCCATGTGTATGCGAGCGATGGGTAAACCGAACAAAGCTAGCCATGTGTATGCGAGCGATGGGTAAACCGAACAAAGCTAGCCATGTGTATGCGAGCGATGGGTAAACCGAACAAAGCTAGCCATGTGTATGCGAGCGATGGGTAAACCGAACAAAGCTAGCCATGTGTATGCGAGCGATGGGTAAACCGAACAAAGCTAGCCATGTGTATGCGAGCGATGGGTAAACCGAACAAAGCTAGCCATGTGTATGCGAGCGATGGGTAACCCGAACAAAGCTAGCCATGTGTATGCGAGCGATGGGTAACCCGAACAAAGCTAGCCATGTGTATGCGAGCGATGGGTAACCCGAACAAAGCTAGCCATGTGTATGCGAGCGATGGGTAACCCGAACAAAGCTAGCCATGTGTATGCGAGCGATGGGTAACCCGAACAAAGCTAGCCATGTGTATGCGAGCGATGGGTAACCCGAACAAAGCTAGCCATGTGTATGCGAGCGATGGGTAAACCGAACAAAGCTAGCCATGTGTATAGGAGCGATGGGTAAACCGAACAAAGCTAGCCATGTGTATAGGAGCGATGGGTAAACCGAACAAAGCTAGCCATGTGTATATGAGCGATGGGTAAACCGAACAAAGCTAGCCATGTGTATGCAAGCGATGGGTAACCCGAACAAAGCTAGCCACATGTATAGGAGTGATGGGTAAACTAAACAAAGCTAGCCATGTGTATAGGAGCGATGGGTAAACCGAACAAAGCTAGCCATGTGTATATGAGCGATGGGTAAACCGAACAAAGCTAGCCATGTGTATATGAGCGATGGGTAAACCGAACAAAGCTAGCCATGTGTATAGGAGCGATGGGTAAACCGAACAAAGCTAGCCATGTGTATATGAGCGATGGGTAAACCGAACAAAGCTAGCCATGTGTATAGGAGCGATGGGTAAACCAAACAAAGCTAGCCATGTGTATAGGAGCGATGGGTAAACCGAACAAAGCTAGCCATGTGTATAGGAGCGATGGGTAAACCAAACAAAGCTAGCCATGTGTATAGGAGTGATGGGTAAACCGAACAAAGCTAGCCATGTGTATATGAGCGATGGGTAAACCGAACAAAGCTAGCCATGTGTATAGGAGCGATGGGTAAACCAAACAAAGCTAGCCATGTGTATACGAGCGATGGGTAAACCGAACAAGCAAGGAAATGTTTTATTTAAAGATGCTTTAAACACATTTTATTTATGGTTATATGGTGTCGGACATATGGTTAAGGACCACACAGATATGGAGAGAGGAAACCTGCTGTCACCACTTCATGGGCTGCTCTTTTCAATTAGCAGCAAGGGATCTTTTATGTGCACCATCCTACAGATAGGATAGCACATACCACGGCATTTGATATACCAGTTGTGGAGCACTGGCTGGAGCGAGAAGGTAAACCAAACAAAGCTAGCCATGTGTATACAAGCGATGGGTAAACCAAATGATCTTTATTACAATTCTCAGAGGACTAATTTTGTACAAATTTAAAACAAATTTCAGTACCAAAAAAATGTCATATTTGAATTTTAAATATTTCCCAGCAGACAGCATCTAAAAAGTAACTGATTTTAGCATCACCCAATCCCCAGTATCATGTTCAGTATGTGATAATTTGAGAAAGAGAACTATATAGCCCCAAGGAAATAAGTCATTCACATTCAGTTCTTTACACATATTGATTTTTCCTTTTGTTCAGTATTTTAAAAAAAAAATTAAAATTTTTACTTTCTCCCCGTTCATGGTGACTTTTCCTTGCAACATTCAATTATGAACTGTCAAACTGGGCAGGAAGGTCGAAAGTGTAAACTCTTGGGAGAAAGCTGAGGTTATTCGAGATGTCAGTATTCTCATCACAACAAACTGATTAATCCATGAACGTCATAGACTGTATAGTTGTGTTTTTCACCGAGGTGGTGAAACTAAATACAACATTCTCATTAGCAGGGAAAGAAAGGCCTCGGTAATAGTCATTCCGCCACCTACCAGCGTGCAGTGAGCGTGGCACGACTGACCAGACGTTGATCTTTCCTTCACCCCCACGTCAACAAAAGGCAACGGAAGAAGCTAAAATATGGATGTTCAATGACACTGGTATAAGTACGTGTAATAATACAGTATTATCATTTAAAGGTTCGTTTCACCGAATGTTATCTTTCAGATATACATCATGCATCAACACCTTTGGTAGCGGGAGTTTCCCACAGAATCAGGGAAGGTTGACAGGTCTGTTATAGAACTGAGAGGAAAGTAGCTACATTTTCTCATTAGAACAAGCAGGGATAGCTCTGGGTCAGCAGAACATTTGGCCAAACTATTTAAAGTTAAAAAATTGCAGAAACCCTGTTATTTTTCTAACAAAATATCAATTATTAACTGAAATTATTTCGCCAAATTAAAACAAAATTTGCCAACTGGTTTTTAAATTTCCAACTGGCAAATTCGACGAGAGCCAGAGCTAGCCCTGAACAAGGCTTATTTGTAGGTACTTTCCCAGACAGGATAGCACATACCATGTCCTTAAATAGGGACCACTGGATGGAATGGTTGAGAACTCAGTAACTTACGCTTATTGACTGAGATAATTTATTACAATTTGATTATTACATACCCTAAGAGGTCCCTTGCTGCTTTATCAATACGAGTAACCTATGTGTCTCTCTCTCTCTCTCTCTCTCTATCTCTCTCTAAGTGTCAAAATAATCACTTGTTTAAAATGATGTATGCTGGAGGTCAATTTAAAGTTATCTGATCCATGGTGACAACCAAAATATCCAATGAAATTAACACCACCAAACACTGACTGATTAAGTTAATTGTACAAGCAAAAGCATCATAAATACATTTTAGTTGGAAATATGTTTAAAATTGTTTTTAACTTCAGTTAAATAGCATTTATCTAACAACTC
This sequence comes from Gigantopelta aegis, assembly GCF_016097555.1. NCBI lineage: Eukaryota > Metazoa > Mollusca > Gastropoda > Neomphalida > Peltospiridae > Gigantopelta > Gigantopelta aegis. The sequence continues at coordinate 9,424,682 of NC_054708.1, read as the reverse complement.
ACTTCTTAGAAAAAATACATCCAATTCACTTTTTTTTAATAATTATTTTTAAACAGATTGTCTTAAGATAAATGGTATCCAATGGTCACTTATTTCAACACAATCCTATAAAATGCAGTAATATTTACGGTGCATATTATAAACATCTATATGAAATAGACATTACATTCTACTTTACATCAGCTACTGGATGTCAAACACTTGGTAATTCTTGATATAGTCTTAGAGAAATCCTCTACATATTTCCATTAGCAGCAAGGGATAAAAAGACAAAATTAAATATACTATGTCTCTTCCCCCCCCCCCCCCCCCCCCCAACAAAAGAAGAAAATATGTCCCTTTTATCTCTTATTTTGAAATCATTTCAAATTTCAGTAAAACAAGTTCTTAAGACTTCATTCCATCTTTCCTTTGACTGTTTTCTTAAAGCTATCTTATAAGATTTATAAGTATTATGTTTTAATATCTGGCAGGAGCTTAGACTTTGTTGCAGTCAGAATAATGTTCCAGTATAATTATGTCTGTATTTAATCTGCAAAGATTTTAAAGTCACCAGGTCTGCACAGCGAAACTAAGCCAAGACGTGTGTCACTGTTGTACTTTTTGTGGAGAAATTAAAAGTAGATTGCACAGGCTTGGAAGCCAATAAGCTTCTTTGTTCCTAGATACTGAATTATGCAACCCAAACATGACATTTTCAAATGGATTGAGCTAAACGAATCCCCATGTTTTTGTTACAGTTGTTTTTACATACTCGTACAGACAGACCAGTATTTAACAGATTTATTTAAACATAGTGTATCTAGTATATCATTAGTTTGATGCTTTAAAGAAAGGAGAGCAATTCTCCAACATGCTAGCACAATGTATTTGTGACATCTGATGTTTTGCTTATATAAGGCCAAAAAATACAAAAGTTGGTCTCTGGTCAGACCATAGTTCCAAAATTGATGCCGCAATGCAGCTTCTTCTTTTTTTTCTTCTGTTTTTTAAAGCATGGATTGCACAGAAAAGGTGGGATTATTTGATACCAAAATAAGGGGCATATTTAAATTTAAATCAGAATGTACGTCCTAGTTCATGTGCGATGGCAGTTTGGCTCTAAATGGGGTTTTATGTAATAGCGATAAAAGCCAGGCAAAAATCGACATCATACCGCATAAAATGTTGATGCGTGAGAGTCAAAATTGGTGTGCTCGCTGACTAGAGAACAGAAAGATGTTTTGTTTGGCCTAACTTTAAAGCCAGATTTAAGACTTTAGCGAGTCTCTAGACTTGAAACTGTATACACACAGGGCCAGGAGAAGCAACCTACATACATGACTGCTATATACTATATAGACAAAAAATTAAAACTTACTGCACCATCTACAGATGGATGGATGGATGGATGGATGGATGGATGGATGGATGGATGGAGGGATGGGAGGGATGGGAGGGATGAAGGGATGGAGGGATAGGGGGATGGATGGGATTGGGATGTTTTACGGTTGATGGATGGATGAATGAATGGATGGATGGATGGATGGAGGGATGGATGGAGGGAGGGAGGGAGGGAGGGAGGGAGGGATGGGGGGGATGGATGGATATATGGATGCATTGATGGATGGATGGATGGATGGATAGATGGATGGATAGATGCATGGATGGATAGATGGACAGATGGATGGATGGATGGATGGACTGATGGGGATGGGGATGGATAGATGGATAGATGGATGCATGCATGCATGGATGGACGGATGGATGGATGGATGGATGGATGGATGGACTGGGTGGTTTTGGGTTTTGGTGGCTGGATGGATGGATAGCTGAATGGATGGACAGACAGAAGGACAGATGAAGGGATGGACAGAGACAGATGGACGGATGATGGATGGATGAAAAGCAATCTGCTGTTGCTAGCTTTCATTCTATATTGCGATATGTATTTCTTAAGCTTGGCTTATTGATGTATCTGTCAATGTCTACTTCAATGCTGATTGCATAATTAAATATTATGTACACCAAATTCACAGCCAGCCAGCCATAGGCAGACAGATACACAGACTGACAGACACAGACAGACAGATACAAACAGACACAAACAGAAGATACAGACAGAAACACACACACATACACATACACACACACATACACAGACTGACAGACAAACACAAACAGAAGAGGCAGACAGATAGACAGAGATTAATATAGACAGACAGAAATACATATAGACAGAGAGAGATACATATAGACAGACAGACAGACAGACAGAAAACAGGTCACATGAACCGATGAGCCTGTTACTTCCTCTCGGTGAAGGTCGAGAGTGGAGGATGATCGTGGTGAAATCACTAACCACGCGGCTTACTGTCGGTCTCTCCGCGTTTAACACCATATTAACCAGCGGTGGTGGGCAGAAGAGACAGGTTCTATTAGACAGCGCTAATCAAGACCCCGGACAACCAATGACCACGTGCGTGCACCATGTTTTAATCTTGTTCAACAGCTAAGTACACTCTACAAACACGGCTTAATCTCAATAACAAACACTGATTAATGCCAATCAAGCAAATAAACAGCACATCACTGCTGACAGTCGGCTGTGACAATATTATGTTTAAACAAGTAGCTCAATCGCATGTCATTTTGTTACGATATCTTTTAATGCACTATAACATGTCACTTGTAATGGTACACTTGTAACAGTACACTTGTAGCAGTACACATGTAACAGTACACATGTAGCAGTACACTTGTAACAGTACACTTGTAACAGTACACTTGTAACAGTACACTTGTAGCAGTACACTTGTAGCAGTACACATGTAGCAGTACACATGTAGCAGTACACATGTAGCAGTACACATGTAGCAGTACACATGTAGCAGTACACTTGTAGCAGTACACTTGTAGCAGTACACTTGTAACAGTACACATGTAACAGTACACATGTAACTGTACACTTGTAGCAGTACACATGTAACTGTACACATGTAACTGTACACATGTAACAGTACACATGTAACTGTACACATGTAACTGTACACATGTAGCAGTACACATGTAGCAGTACACATGTAGCAGTACACATGTAACTGTACACATGTAACAGTACACATGTAGCTGTACACATGTAGCAGTACACTTGTAGCAGTACACTTGTAGCAGTACACTTGTAGCAGTACACTTGTAACAGTACACTTGTAACAGTACACTTGTAACAGTACACATGTAACAGTAACAGTACACATGTAACAGTACACATGTAGCAGTACACTTGTAGCAGTACACTTGTAGCAGTACACTTGTAGCAGTACACTTGTAGCAGTACACATGTAGCAGTACACTTGTAGCAGTACACTTGTAGCAGTACACTTGTAGCAGTACACTTGTAGCAGTACACTTGTAGCAGTACACATGTAACAGTACACATGTAACAGTACACTTGTAACAGTACACTTGTAACAGTACACATGTAGCAGTACACTTGTAACAGTACACTTGTAGCAGTACACATGTAACAGTACACATGTAACAACTTATAACATGAAATTGTAACACAACAATTATAACACATTTATAACACAACACTTGTAACACAACACTTGTAACACAACAATTATAACACATTTGTAACACAACACTTGTAACAGTTCACTTGTAACAACTTATAACATGAAACTGTAACAACACTTGTAACACAACAATTATAACACATTGTAACAATACACTGGTAACACAATACTGTTACATGACCCTTGTAACACATCACTGTAACACATTTGTAACACAATACTTGTAACACAACAATTATAACACATTTGTAACTCAACTTATAAATGTGTAAAATATACACGTTTGTTCTTGTAATAACTAAAAATGAACCAAATGGGTTTTTTTTATATATATATTTTTCTCGATATTTTTTTTTTTTTTTTTTTTTTTTTATTCTGTAAAGCCAGTTATTTAAACATGGCCAACATTAATTTCTTTTAAATCACTAATACAAACATCTTGTTTCGCATTTTTTTTCTTCTCTTTATAGACCAAACCCAGCCTATTCACCTGACATGACATGTAGAATGGGTTTCTAAGCCTGGCTAAAGTAAAACCATTTTAATGTGTTTTGTAAGCGACTGCTGTAATAACTGCTCGGTACTTGGTGTGGACTCACCGCTGTGTATGGCGGCGTGTCAGCCCATGGTGACGGTAATAATGAGATTTTGATCCCTGATCCAGAACTCAACTAATGAAATCTAACACCAAACTGTGGGGGTCCTTACAATCCACTTATTAGGCCATTTCCAGGTAATTCTCTTCAGTGGTGAGATTTTCTTACCCTTTCTTAGCTACAGAATTAAAGCCTTAAAAAAATATGTGTGTTTAAGGTTTCATCCTTTTAAAAAAAAGGGTAGGTAGGCAAGATTTTTTTTTTTTTTTTTTAATCTAATCAAACCAAGAAACCGTAATTGCCAAATGTGTTCTAAATCTATTTTGCTTATTGCAAAAAAATCTGGGACCATGATTTTTTTTTTAAAAGATTTTTATTTAATTTCTTATTTTTTACTTGTTTGTTTAAAAAAAAATTCAGGGTCGCTACATAAAATTAGGGATGGTCGAGAAACCAGAAACACAAAATATTTGGGTGGTTTTAGGCCTAAGAAGAATTTTTTACTATTCCACCAGACAAGTACAGCTAGAAATCTACTTGTCCACCAATATTTTTACTTGTCTAGATAAGTGGTTTCTTTTATTCAAGGGCAAGGTAGACATCAAAGTTTAAGGGGAGTTGTCACTCTTTCTCCCCATCACTTCCCTGAAATCTTTTCAACAGTAATTATTATCTTCCTTTAGCTAGCATGTGAGTTTATACGGTATTAATACAGTAATATTTTAAAGGCTCCTTATAATCTAAGTTAGGGAAGCATGGATCAATGATCTATTTCCACAAAACAAATTTCACATCAATGGCTGGCAAAGACGACGTTTTTGATTGCTCAAAATGATATTTTCACTTGTCTACTTACTGGACAACCATTGAGGTACATTTTGCTTGTCTGAACCAATTTTCACTTGTCAGGACAAACAGACAAGTACTTATTACAAACATTGTTTTTATGTCTGTGCTAGACTGACATCATGGACTGAGTGGTTTTGTTACGTCAAACTAATAGCAGCGCTCAGCAAACCATCACATCTGCAACGTAATTCAACTGACGGCACGCCATCACACTATGTAAGGGTTAATATTGTACCAAAGCAGTCATAAACAAGTGTGCAAAATTATATTAATATTCACAAAAAGCAATTTGTTATTATTATTGTGGCAAAACAAAATCCCATTATGTGGGAGGAAGGGTACTCTTCTCATTTATAGACAGATTTGATTTTTTTAGCCAATAAAATAACAATATTAAAGCACTTAGCTAATATTTCCCTGGTGTAATTTGAAGCTGGGTGATGGTGAAAAGATTGAATTTAAAAATAACTACAGTGTATGAAACAAGTTAACACTAATAACAGTGCCTAAAATATTTCTGTAATCCTAAAGAAAGTTCCTGCAGTCTTTAAAACATTAATTAAATTAAAACATCAATTATCACCTTTATCAAAGGGTATGCCAATGCTGATGTCACCAAGCATAATATGATGATCATCTACTCACAGACACGACAATTCTGACACCAACAGACATATGATGATCATCTACTCACAGACAAAACAATGCTGATGTCAACAGACATATGATGATCATATACTCAGACAATTCTGATGCCAACAGACATATGATGATCATCTATTCACAGACAAAACAATGCTGATGCCAACAGACATATGATGATCATCTACTCACAGACAATTCTGATGCCAACAGACATGATATTATGATAATCTACTCTCAAACACCACAATTCTGACACCAACAGACATATGATGACCATCTACTCTCAGACAAAACAATGTGTACATTGAAGTATCCTAATTGTTTTAGCCTTGACTTGAGATGGATGCCAATGTCCTTGTTCATCACAAAGACAACTGACAATAATCAATAACACTATCTAGTATACAGTGTTCGAAATTAACGGTATCCCCATATCCCGAGGATACCAGAATTTAATTTTGGATACCAGACTTCAATAACCCAGTATCCCCCGGGATACCATATAATGTTGTTGTTGTTTTTAATCCTGCGTTTTTATATTTCGCTGAAACAATGAAAGTCATCATTTACTGGTGAAGTTAAGTAACAGTATTTTTGTGCTCATACCCAGTCTAATGCTATGTTGTAACAATATCTCCCCCAACTTGTACCCAAGTCTAATGCTACACTGGAGCAATAGTGGCATAGCAATAGACTGTGAACTTCAAAGTTGCTATTGTTTTGTTGGAAGTTTCCTCCCTTCAAATCTTATTTGAGATATTGATTCCACATCTGCAGAAAATTGATAGAGGTAGGTTTATTACTTAATAGTAATGTCAGAAACTCATAGATTACTGCTAAATATTAATTTATGTCAATATTACACAAAAATAGATGCAGCAAATCTTTTTGCCAATTCCATTTGATTGCGATTTTCACGAATTCCGCAATTTCGATTGTGGCATAGCACTATAGACTGGGAACAAGAACAGTGTAGTCCAAGTTTTTTACGATGTTATTCATCAAATTTATTTAATTCTCAGGTGGGTTACCAGATTTTGAAATGTTAGTATCCAACTGGGATACTGCCCAAAATGTTTAATCTCGAACACTGGTATATACGAGAGGTATCGCAACTTATACAAGGACCAGACATTTTTGGGAATTTATAGTGCTAAACTTAGGTAAGGCAAATCAGTTGCACAAAAAGTATAGATAAATGTACAAGTATATTTTAAAATATATAAGCAAATCCAGTTGATTTAAAATGAAGAGGGTGGCGTGACGTAGCCCAGTGGTAAAGTGCATGCCTGATACACAGTCAGTCTATGCACAGTTGGTCTGGATCGATCCCTGTCGGTGGGCCCATTGGGCTAGTTCTCGTTCCAGCCAGTGCACCACGACTGGTATATCAAAGGCTGTGGTATGTGCTATCCTGTCTGTGGTATGGTGCATATAAAATATCCCTTGCTACTAATGGAAAAATGTATCAGGTTTCCTCTTTATGACTATGTGTCACTTGCAATAGCCAATGATTAATAAATCAATGTGCTCTAGTGGTGTTGTTAAACAAAACAAAGTTTTTAAAATGAAGAAAATATGATATACTAATTGCTTGACAGAAGTGAATGCTTGAAGTAATCTGTGTACATATATAAGGGTGGGAGAGCATGCGTCGGAGATGCTTCGTAGGATTATTTCTCACTCCAGCCAGTGCACCACGACTGGTATATATCAAAGGCAGTGGTATGTGCTATCCTGTCTGTGGGATGGTGCATATGAAAGATCCCTTGCTGCTAGTCAAAAAGAGTAGCCTATGAAGTGGTGACAGCGGGTTTCATCTCTATAATTGTGTGGTCCTTAACCATAAGTCCGCCGCCATATAACCATACATAAAATGTGTTGAGTGCGTCGTTAAATAAAACATTTCCTTCCTTTGTAGGATTGAACAACCTCAGTGGAGTCAATTCTTTGACTGAGTTTTTTCCCAGTCCAAACCAATGCCCCATGACTGGTATATCAAAGGTCATGAAATGTGCTGTCCTGTCTGTGGGCAAGACAGGGTTTCTGTCAGAGGATAAACCAGATATGGTGTCATACCCAAAACATTTTGCAGATTGTTTTTTTTAACTTAACCTTTTGACAAAATTAATGACTCTTTATCATTACTGTATTATTTTCTTAACCCTAGCCCTAACCTTAAACCTAACCCTAACCTATTTTCTTTCTGGGGAAGGCCTATTGCATTCAGCACATACATTGTAAATATTCCATTCCATAAGAAGTAAATGTTATGTTTAACAATGCACTCAACAGATTTAATTTACGATTATATGGTGTCAGACATAATATGGTTAAGGATCACACAGATATTGAGAGAGGAGAAACCTGATGTCGCCACTTCACTGGCTATTCTTTTTGATTAGCAGCAAGGGATGTTTTATATGCACCATCCCAGATAGGATTGTACATACCACGGCCTTTGGTACACCAGTTGTGGAGCCCTGGCTGGAACGAGAAATAGCTCAATGTGTCTACCGACGGGGATCGATCTTAAACCCACTGAGCATCAATACCTGATGATTGATAAATCAGTGCTGAATATGATTTAGCCTTCATGCAACACTGCACAGTGGACAACACACTGTGATTAACACCTATGTATTTATTACTGACCGGTTCGACTGCCCGTGCATCTTTATGTAATCTCCAAGAAAATTATGCAAGTTGTTATGAAAGCTTTATTAGCTCAATCTGTTTCTGAGACCATGAAATCTCACAAATGAACAAACGCTGATGAACAGGGTGTACAGTACAATGTAGTTTATTGCTGATCTTGAACAATCATTGTGGTTCCCTTTGTATAGTTTAGCAATATATGTACCTGTATGTGTAATATGTACATGAATGTGATAATAGGTCCATGTATGTGAAATTATTTATGGTATACATGGATAGATGTGATAACTATATTACAATTTTGACAAGTTAGTTATGGATATAGGCTAGGCTGTGGCTATGGGTTGTGTTGTGACTAGGTTATTGGGCTGTAGCTGTGGCACTGTGTTGTGACTAGGTTGATGGACTGTGGGTATGGGTTGTGTTGTGACTAGGCTGATGGACTGTGGCTATGGGTTGGGTTGTAGCTGTGGGACTGGGTTGTGACTAGGTTGATGGACTGTGACTAGGTAATTGGGTTGTGACTTGGTTGTTGGGTTGTGGTTGTGGGCTGTGTTGTGACTTGGTTGTTGGGTTGTGGCTGTGGGTTGGGTTGTGACTAGGTTGTCTGGTTGTGGCTGTGGGCTGGGTTGTGACTGAGTTGCTATTTAATTGTTGGGTTGTGACTGTAAGTTGGGTTGTGGCTATGGGTTGGGTTGTGACTGGGTTGTTGGGTTGTGACTGTAAGTTGGGTTGTGGCTATGGGTTGGGTTGTGACTGGGTTGTTGGGTTGTGGCTGTGCATGGACACTGGGTTATGGCTATGAGTTGGGTTGTGACTGGGTTGTGGCTGTGAGTTGGGTTGTAACTTGGCTGATGGGTTGTGACAATGAGCTGGGTTTTGCTGTAGGCACGATTTTCCGGTATGGAGCTCATGGCTTGAATTTGGGATAGATTATATATATGTTTGCCAAATTACCGAGTAAATACACATAAGAGCTGTAGACTGGCGTCCAGTGAGCCTGGCACATGAATGGGTCCGCCAGTCATTACTGTACTTGGATTACAAATCTGTCAGACACAGGACTGCGTGATTACCTCCTCCTGTTTCACAGTAGATTAGGAATCTATTATAGGTGTGGTCAGCCACTGGGATTACCCCCCCCCCCCCCCCCCCCCCCCCCAAGCTCACTATATCAAATATACAGGCCCCATTATGCCACTGGTGGTGGAAATGGGTTTTTAATTATGCTATATGTATTCACAGTTGAGTCTTGAAATCTTTTAATATACAACTGCTGGAAGTTTGTGTCTTTAAATATACATATAATTTCATATGCCCTGAGGCTATGCAATTAAATGGATTTGACTGTATATATATTTTTTATTTAAAGAATTTAATCTTGGGGTGTTTTATTATACATAGATGAGGAATAGGTTGATAGCATGTTTTCAGAGTCTTATATAAATCATTTTGAGTTTTGAAGATTCAATAAAAATAAATAAATACAGTAAATAAACACTAAATGAATAAAATAAATAAATGTAAAGAAAGAAAGAAAGAAAGAAAATGAAAGAAGGAAGGAATGAAGGAAGGAAGGAAGGAAGAAAGAGAGAGAGTAAGTAAGAAAGAAAGAAAGAAAGAAAGAACAAACAAACAAATGAAAAAGAAACAAAGAACGACAAAGAAAAAAGAAAGAAAAACAATGAAAGAAAAAAAATTAAATAATAAAAAAGAATAAATTATTGATATTAGTATAAAACATCTAGATTCGTTATAAAACAGTTTAAGAACTGTGCAAACATACAACAACCACAGGTGGGTCATTTTAATATACTTCACAACACTTCTCCGTACAAATACGTTTTCTCTCATTATAAAGCAATTGTGGTCCTGCCTGTATACATCAGCACATACTTAAAACATTGACTTTGTTTTAAGCGCACAACAATCAATATGTTCTTCAAAAATGAGCCCTCAACAAACCTCGGTCACACACTCCAATATTTCATCACGCTTAAAAATTCTACACACAATCAAAATATATGAGTTTTTATCAAAAAGATATTGGATTTTGTCAAAAAAACTGGATTCTGTGTCCTCTGCATTCATGTGAAAATAGGTCTGGACACATGTGGTGTTGGTGTGGAGCTGCTAGCCTAACAACTCTGTTAAAAAGATTCCCACAGGCGAGCCAATTATGGGGCTGAGAGACGACACTCGTATGAGCGGACCATCTGTAAGTGACAACACAGCGTCAGGTAATAACAGCGACGCAGGCACTCACCAGAAGTAGATCTGTGGACCAAGTCAATAATTGGCACACAATTTCATCTCGTTACCTACCAAATCTGATGGGAATTTGTTTTTAATTAAGCAGATTTAGTTGTGACAGACATCTGGGAATTGTGTACAACAAAAAATAAAATACCATATATACCTGGTATATATATATATATATATATTAACAAAAACAAGGCCTACATATATTCCTGATTATAAAATAAAAATAAAATAGCATATACCCGGTATATGAATAAAATAGCATATACCCAGTATATAAATAAAATAGCATATACCCAGTATATAAATAAAATAGCATATACCCGGTATATAAATAAAATAGCATATACCCAGTATATAAATAAAATAGCATATACCCGGTATATATATAAAATAGCATATACCCAGTATATAAATAAAATAGCATATATATACTCAGTATATAAATAAAATAGCACATATATACCCAGTATATAAATATAAACAAAAACAAGGCCTACATATGTTCCTGATTATAAGAAAATATTATGCCTACTAATATACTGAGGGAGAACACAAATAGCAACAGTAATACTGACTGCAACCAAAAGTCATCCGTAGAAAAAAAAGAGCTTTGTTTCACAACACTACTAGAGCACATTGATTTACTAATCATCGGCTATTGGATGTCAAACATTTGATAATTCTGATATAGTTTTTAGAGAGGAAATTTGCTATATTTTTCTATTAGTAGTAAGGGATCTTTTATATGCAGCATCCTACAGACAGGATAGCACATACGATGGCCTTTGATATACTAGGTATAGTGCACTGGCTGGCTGGAATGAGAAATTATCCAATGGGCTCACCGATGGGGATCGAGCCTAAACTGACCATGCATCAGGCGAGCAATTTACCACCAGGTTACATCTCGCCTCTTTTATACATACAGTGTGAGGAAGCTATCCATGTTACCGATATTCAACACCATATTACAAACATTCGATCCCACATAATCATGATATATTTGTATTTTATACAGACATAACTGCACTGGCAATTAATTCAATTTGGTCTCAAATACTGTATGTTCCTCATTTATTTTCATCAGTGTATTTAGTATCAACTTTATTTCAATTATTCTTAAATTATTTTTACATCATTCGAAACCCCTTCATCCAATTACAGATTACTGATATTAATGTTAGTCCCATCTGAAAAAACTGCCCTATTGTCTATTGCACTAATCTGTGTATTTAAGTAATCAAATGACAGCGCAAAGGCTATATAAACATGAAGTACTCATCTCTGTAATTGAAATAATTATTTTATTCAAATATTAATTCTAACAAGCACTGATAATAAACAAATAAAAGTAACTGCACTGTAACTACATAATCCTATAACATTATCGTTTGCATATATATATATAAGTATTACGCGACCATTAAATAATGTGCCAACGTGTGTCTTTGTAACATCCATTATTGAGGTTAAGTATAAGATCAAACAAGGTATTAAATGGCTTTACTATAATGGAAAGGAAATGAGTTATGCAATCAAACACAAACCCATTGTTAAGAATGGAACTTAAGTGAGCTGCTACATTCATGATTTTGGTTCTGGCAAGGCTAACTTTGGTCATCAGAGATTTCACTTTTCACGACCAATTAATTGACCAATTAATTGTCTATTCTAATTAAGCGTTAACAAATATCCCCAAAATGGCACAAGGCAGACATTGCAAATTGCACAAAAATCACTGGACGTAACATTTACAATACCAATGAGATAGTAATTTGCTTCAGAGTAGCAGACGCAAAGTGTGGTTATCAGATGGGTACAATGTGACTTAATCACATTAGATGACAATACTATGAGATTATTAGCATTTTGTGCAAGATAAAAGCTTTCAAACACAAGATTTTGATTTCAACATTATTAGAATATGGGAAGACCTAAAAAAAAAAAGAAGAAGAAAAAAGAATATTACTTTCATACTATGTTCGGACTTTAAAGCAAAATTAATCACATAAAAAGCAAAATTAATCACATAAAAAATTTCTAAGTCAAGAGAAAAGTCAAGAGTCAAAGATATTTGGCATTGAAAAAGTCCACAACAATTGCAGTTAATATTGAAAAGAAAGTCAGAAATAGATGGCTGTGAATAACATGAAAGTAATGACAGAAAATTCTTATATGTTTCTGTCAAAACAATAATTGGGCATTATACATGAACATGTATGTGGGATGGAGCTCTGTTGAAAAACATCATTAATTTGAAATTCTTCTACATGATGATGGGTTGTTTAACTTTTCAGAACCAATTAGCATTTAGGATCTATCCCCTCTTTGAGTCCATTGGGCTATTACTCATTCCAGCCAGTGCTCCATAAATGGTGTAACAAAAGCCTTGGTGTGTACTATCTGTCTGTGGGATGGTGTATATAAAAGATCCTTCATTACTAATGAAAAAAGAACAGCCCATGACACCATATAACCATAACTAAATTGTATGACATCATATAACCATAATTAAATTGTATGACACCATATAACCATAATTAAATTGTATGACACCATATAACCATAATTAAATTGTATTGAGTATATCCTTAAATAAATTATTTCTTTCATTCTTTCCCAGGACAGCATCAGGGGTCGAAATAGTTGGTAACCAGGTCATCAATGGCAACCATATTTTTGAGAAGACACCTAGAAAAAAGAACGTGTTTTACAGCAACTTGAATCATCCTCCGCACCGATGAGGCCCCGAAACTCATAGTATTTTAATCCCTGAAACATACACAAGTCTTGAAAAAAAATGTTCATGGTGGCAATGTATGTGGAAGGAAGGAAATGGTTTATTTAACGACAGTCGACACATTTTATTTACGGTTATATGGCATCAGACACATGGTTAAGGACCACACAGGTATATAGAGAGAAAACCTGCTGTCACCACTTCACGGGCTACTCTTTTCGATTAACAACAAGGGATCTTTTATATGCACCATCCCACAGACAGGATAGTACATACCATGACCTTTGTTACACCAGTTGTGGAGCACTGGCCAGAACAAGAAATAGCCCAATGGGCCCACCGACGGGGATCGATCCTATACCGATTGTGCATCAAGTGAGCGCTTTACCACTGGGCTACATCCCGCCCCTCTAAATGCATGTGGAGTTGAACTGTACCTATCTTATGACATAAAACAGCCTGCACATACAACGAACTTGAGTCTTGGAGTAAAAAAAAAAATCAAGTTAAAATAAAATTTTAATGTTCATGGTTGCAATGCATTTGGAATCGAAGTTCTGTATTTATCTCATGACATAAAACACCCGCACATACAACTTACTTGAGTCTTGGAGTAATCAGGAAACTTAAATTAACACCCCCCAAAAGAAGAAGAAAAGTTCATGATTGCAATGCATGTGGTGTCAAACTGCACGTATCTATGTCATAAACCACTCTGCACATGCAGTGGGTATTTAACATTAAGATTAAGACCGGCCCGCGGCTATAGCTGTTAAAGAATGAAGACAGCTGTTGTTCAATGTGTTGACAAGCAGCTGAAAATCAATACGCAGATATCATTAGCAATAAGTCTTCCATTTTATTAAAGGCAAGCACATTTGTCAATGTATGATTCAACCTCATGTAGATCACTAAATGCAAGAGGCATACTGAGTGAACAAACAGAAATATTTAAACAGATGTAAATTGAAAACATGAAACCTGTTCTTGCAGATGGTTTGAAGGCAGATTTCATATTGAATGACTGAATGATTTTCTTCTATGAGTCTCAGAAAAAAAAAAATACACAACGTAATTTTAAAGTATGTTTATGAAAACCCAATTCAATACTCATTAAAATTTCACATTGTACTTCATTATTCTTTATTAAATATTCACATATTCACTTTTGTTGACAGTTTAAATGGGTAGAAAGCTAGAAAGCATAAAGCAAAGAGTTAAAATTAAAGTTCATTTTGTTTAATGACACCACTAGTGCACATTATTTGTTAATTATCGGCTATTGAATATGAAACATTTTTGACATGAACTCTTGGAGGAAACCCACTACATTTATTCATTAGCAGCAAGGGATCTTTTGTATGCCCTCTGCAGGACAACACTTACCATAGCCGTAATTTGAAATACCAGTTGTGGGACAGCAGATGGGATGGGGAAAACCCAATTAGGGAATATACATGTAGGTCTACTAAAGGAATTCAACCCTATGACCAAAAACACTCCTGGCAAGCACTCTACCGATTGAACTATATCCCCCCCCACCACCCGGTCAGTCTTCACTAGAAACGCGAGTGATCATGCCAGCTCCCCTGCACCCCCCACCCCCCAGGTCAGTCTTCACTAGAAACGCGAGTGATCATGCCAGCTCCCCTCAACCCCCCACACCCCCGGTCAGTCTTCACTAGAAACGCGAGTGATCATGCCAGCTCCCCTCCATCCACCCCCCAGTCAGTCTTCACTAGAAACGCGAGTGATCATGCCAGCTCCCCTTCACCCCACCCCCACCCCCACCACCACCCCCCGGTCAGTCTTCACTAGAAACGCGAGTGATCATGCCAGCTCCCCTCCACCCACCCCCCCGGTCAGTCTTCACTAGAAACGCGAGTGATCATGCCAGCTCCCCCCAACTTGCCTGGGTCAGTCTTCACTAGAAACGCGAGTGATCATGCCAGCTCCCCCCCACACTCACCTGGGTCAGTCTTCACTAGAAACGCGAGTGATCATGCCAGCTCCCCCCCACACTCACCTGGGTCAGTCTTCACTAGAAACGCGAGTGATCATGCTAGCTCCCCCCACCCACCCCTGGGTCAGTCTTCACTAGAAACGCGAGTGAATATGCCAGCTCCACTCCACCCACCCCTGGGTCAGTTTTCACTAGAAACGAGAGTGATCATGCCAGCTCCCCTCCACCCACCCCTGGGTCAGTCTTCACTAGAAATGCGAGTGATCATGCCAGCTCCCCCCCCCCCTCCACTCACCTGGGTCAGTCTTCACTAGAAACGCGAGTGATCATGCCAGCTCCCCCTCCACACTCGCCTGGGTCAGTCTTCACTAGAAACGCGGGTGATCATGCCAGCTCCCCCCACCCACCCCTGGGTCAGTCTTCACTAGAAACGTGAGTGATCATGCCAGCTCCCCCCCACACTCGCCTGGGTCAGTCTTCACTAAAAACGCGAGTGATCATACCAGCTCCCCTCCACCCACCTCTGGGTCAGTCTTCACTAGAAACGCGAGTGATCATGCCAGCTCCCCTCCACACTCGCCTGGGTCAGTCTTCACTAGAAACGCGGGTGATCATGCCAGCTCCCCCCCCACCCACCCCTGGGTCAGTCTTCACTAGAAACGCGAGTGATCATGCCAGCTCCCCTCCATCCACCCCTGGGTCAGTCTTTACTAGAAACGCGAGTGATCATGCCAGCTCCCCTCCACACTTGCCTGGGTCAGTCTTCACTAGAAATGCGAGTGATCATGCCAGCTCCCCCCCCCCCCCCACTCACCTGGGTCAGTCTTCACTAGAAACGCGAGTGATCATGCCAGCTCCCCTCCACCCACCCCTGGGTCAGTCTTCACTAGAAACGCGAGTGATCATGCCAGCTCCCCTCCACACTCGCCTGGGTCAGTCTTCACTAGAAACACAAGTGATCATGCCAGCTCCCCCTCACACTCACCTGGGTCAGTCTTTACTAGAAACATGAGTGATCATACCAGCTCCCCTCCACACTCGCCTGGGTCAGTCTTCACTAGAAACGCGAGTGATCATGCCAGCACCCCCCCCCCACCCCCCACACTCGCCTGGAGTGTTTTAAGAGAGCTGTAAATTGATCACCTTGCAATAAAATATTTAATAAGTTTCCCTTGAAACTTCATGTGAATGCTCGCCTGGCATCATTTAAGGAAAGTGTGAGTGGGACGTAGCCCAGTGCTAAAAGCACCCGCTTGATGCTTGGTCGGTTTAGGATCGATCCCCGCCAGTGGGCCCATTGGGCTATTTCTCGTTCCAGCCAGTGCACCATGACTGGTATATCAAAGGTCATGGTATGTGCTATCCTGTCTGTGGGATGGTGCATACAAAAGATCTCTTGCTACTAATGGAAAAATGTAGCGGGTTTCCTCTCTAAGACAATATGTAAAAATTACCAAATGTTTGACATCCAATAACCGATGATTAATAAATCAATGTGCTCTAGTGGTGTCGTTAAACAAAACAATCTTTTTTTCATTTAAGGAGAGTGATCTTCAGCTCACCTTGATTTCATTAAACCTGTATACACAGACCACCAATATACAAGGCTATACATGTACTTTGGATTTCATGTGTTACCTCTCTATAGACCACCTAAGCTGTGCAGTTAAACAAATTATACCGTAATGTGAAATCACCATAGATATTTTAACCTATAAACCCACATACACAGACCATCAATATACATGACTATAGTTTGGGTCTCATATGTTGTCTCTATAGACCACCTGAACTATGCAGTTAAAATATACAGCAATATGAAATCCCTTACCATAGAAATATTAGCCTATAAACTTGTATACAGAGACCACCACCAATATATGGTTATAGTTTGGATATTATGTTGCCTCTATAGACCACCTACACTATGCAGGTAAACAAATTAAAAAGTAGCGTATTAAGTAACATGAAATGCCTCACCGCTGATCGATCAGACACACAGACGTTGAACAAATTATGCAATACATGCAGCTAATTGTAGATATGATCAATAAATGGCCTGTTAGCGACTTCATCCATAGCCGTGTGGCCATCAGCCCACCTCAAGAGAGAAGAATAACTTCTTAATTATACTTGACAGCAATTTCATTAACTTGAGGGTGGGGCCGGCCACGGCGGGGAAGGCAAATTGATTTTTTTTTTTTTTTTTTTTTTTTTAATGGTGAGTGGGTATGCTCTATGCTGGATAGTTGTTTGAAATTTGTGTGGGGTTGTTTGGGGATTTTGGATTGGGGGTTATATTTAATGCTTGTCTGTTTGACGTAACTTCTTAATTATACTTGACAGCGAGTTCACAAACTTGAGGGTCAGGGGAGGCAAATTGATTTTTAATTTTATTTTTTTAAATTGTGTGAATAGTTGTTGGAAGTTTTTGTGGTTTTTGGGGGGATTTTAGATGGAGTTTATAATTAATGAATGTCTGTTATGAATTAAAAAAATTATAGTTCTAGCTGGAACATTTCAATTCATAAATGCTTATTTTTATAGTCCATCCTAAAAATTTAACAGCCAAGAGAAATTGTAGTCCAGTATTGTGGGAAAGTAAGAATACAGTTACACTTACCATAAGGCAATTTTTTTAAATATAAATGTTCGACTCCTAGAATTAAAAAACAAATCAACTAGCCCTACTTCTAAATGTATGTGTACTTGAAATTTTGTACTAGTAACACTAGAAAGTAAAACCAAAAACAAAATCTGGCAAAAACACTTCAAGGTCACTATAATAAATAATATGGAACATGTAACGCAATTATTCGTATTCCTAGTGGACTAATATACTTTTGTTTAAAAATTAAGGTACAATTGTTAGTGTACCCAAGAGGTTAAAATCAATAAAGGGAACAACTGAAAAATACAATTGTTACTTTCTGAATTTTCCTAATTTCCTAAATGTCATATGTATGTTTGTGCATTGTTTATTAGAAAATGTTAACATTATTGGCAATGAGAAGTGATTTGGGGTAATGCAACCAGACTGGTGTCTGTCTGCATTACCCCTACAGTGAATCTTTGAGTACCAGTGTCATCAAAATGGCAGGATTTCTTGGAAAGAGTCATGTTTGTCTGTTCAATTTACATTAAACTGGTAGGTAAATACATTTTAGAGATTGTGTATCGATTACAATTATATTTTGCATTTGAATTAAGTAAACAAAAATGGTCACATTTCAGATGGGATTTTGTAAACTTTTCTTCAAATGGTTTACACACTAGTATTTTTATTACCCATATGACTAGAAACACCCCATTGTAAGGATCATACTAACATAGAGGTAGAACTAAACCAAATAACATTGGGCTCCAGGGGTTAAAGTTCAAGGTGCAACAAAGTTGGAGGTGCACCAAATGTTTGATAGAGCAGTTAATAGCACAAGTCCTGCCATTGGTGATAAATGTGATACTGTCTAGGAGTGTTGTAAACATCTCTGGTTATACTGAACATTAGTCACTAAACTGAATGGAACAGTCACTGAACTGATGAACACCGCCTCTTTTGTGGGAATGACTGGTCTGATGATTTGACTAACAAAGAACAAGAAGAAGAAGATATCGAAAATTAGCCATGACAGGTTCCACTTTCTTCAGTTAATACTTTGAGGGAGGGGTTCTAGTTCTGGGGCCTAATTCATTAAACTCGCGCAACTTTGCGATCTTGCAGTGCAATGCTAAAATACTTGCAAAGAGGATGCTTTGTTGTCTAACAGCCCAAGAGACCTTTGTGAATTAGGCCTCTGATATTTATGGATGATACTTAAGTTCGTTGATATATTGCATATAATGTTTTAACTACATATGTTAACAGTGTAGCCTATGGGATTTTATTTGGTATAATCTAATCTATAATGTACTACATGTTGTAACAATTTCATGCAGGTGCAGTACTGTGATGTAAATCATCTGATCTATGAAACATGATCATTGCACCATGCATCGGTAGAACCTTACCATAATTTCACACTGATATATTGTTTTACATATATATCTACATTATGACATTAAATACTTATGTTTGTGTAGTAACAAAATTTACACTGTGGTTTTACATAAATGTGTATGATATTTTCATATACTTACCATTTGTAATAGCCGATGTGTATTTTTGTGCTGGGGTGTCATTAAACATTCATTCATTCATATACTTACCATTTTTGACACAACAGCCAATGTGTATTTTTGTGCTGGGGTGTCATTAAACGTTCGTTCATTCATTCAGTAACAAAATTGAATGTATTACTATCCCTCACTTGGGAACTAAAACAATTCACAAACCCGTCTGATAAATTAGATGCATGGATAATAAACTTGTTTATCACATGAAGACAATGGAACCCGTAATTGTTTCTGCCTGCCAGTGTCTGCTAGCATTTACATCAATATATACACATTTCGCTCTTTTGGGATTCTGGGGGTGGTTTTATCAGCATTTGCCAGCCATATGGGAAACAATTGGTGGTAGAATCAGTGAGGCAACCCCATGCAAATTTGATACTGAAAAGATGAGTTAATTTTGTAAAGATCACTGAAATGAAAAGTGACAATTTATAGCAAACATTGGCAAACCAGGGCTAGCTCTGGGTAAGCAAAACCATTCGCCAAATTATCTTTAAATATGCAAAATCCACCATTATTTTTCAACAAAATATCAATTAGTACATGAAATGTTTTCACCAAATCAAAATAAAATTTGCCAACTGTTCCAGAAATTTGCAGTTGGCGAATGGCAGAGCTAGCCCTGCAAACTAATCTACAGAGTATGACACAACAATGAAAAGTTAAACTGTGTTTTGTTTAACAGCACCGCTACAATTTACGGTTAGTACACAATTTATACGGCAAAATTCAAGCTCATTTGAAGCAATTTTCACTGTAATATTACAATTTTCAAAGGCTTTATTTTCATCAGTATTCGTAACAGCATATATCCAGCAATTATTTATATTTATAATAAAATGATGCAGACTTGTAAAATCTGTCAATATAACACCATCTGACTAATTTTTGAATTATATTTATAATAAAATGATGCAGACTTGTAAAATTTGTCAATATAACACCATCTGACTAATTTTTTAATTATATTTATAATAAAATGATGCAGACTTGTAAAATCTGTCTAATTTTTTAATTATGACAGGACTTGACCTTAGCGGTAGCTCAGGATATTTTAACTACCAAATGTTTGCTTGGGCTACCAGATGTCTAAACATGGTAGTCCCCCAGGCAACTATAAATTTGTTCTACATGTCCAGTTACTCTGCAATCAACATGTACAAGTGTGTATTTATTTCATGGTATATTTCTTATGATTTTTTTTTTTAAAAACCTAAAACATGTTTAAATAAAAAATAAATAATTTTAATATTTTCTCTTCTTTTTTTTTAAAGTATTAAAATTATGGGGCTACCCATTTTTACTATGGGCTACCAGATTTTATAACCTGGTAACCCGGTTGTCTACCGCTGAAAAAAGTTACGGTCATAATGAGAAAATAAACTTGAGACAGATAAATTTTAATATTTATCAGCGTAAATATGCAATTCAAGCACTTTTCAATTGTACTCAATATGAAATTCGTATTTTTTTACAAATTCAAGGGCTTTTCATTAAGATCACTCAAATGCAAGCACTTTTCAAATCTGTATGAACCATGTACTAGAGCACATTGATTACGTTAATTTTATTATATTTTTCTATATTTTTTGGTTTTCTTACACTGTTTGCCAACTGTTCACCAACTGCTATATTTTTCACATCACAATTTATATGTTCAAGCTATCTAGGGTTAATTAAAAACCTTCAAACTAGCCACATCCACATGGTAATATGGTATTACCATACCAGCTACATCAAAGGCTGTGGTATGTACTGTCTTGCCTTTTGGAAAGTGCATATATAAAAATTCCTTAGGAATAGCAGTAGGTTTCCTGTTTATCTCTATACAGACAAATTGTGAAAATAACCATATCAGTTACAGTATGTTAAGACGCTAAATATCCATAGTTTAAAATGTGATAAAGGAAATGTTTTATTTAATTACACACTCACCACATTTTATTTATGGTTATATGGTGTCGGACATATGGCTAAGGACCACACAGATATTGAGAGAGGAAATCTGCTGTCGCCACTTCATGGGCTTTTCTTTTCGATTAGCAGCAAGGGATCTTTTATATGCACCATCCCACAGACAGGATAACACATACCACGGCCTTTGATATACCAGTTGTTGTGCACTGGCTGGAGCGAGAAATAGCCCAATGGGTCCGCCGACGGGGATCAATCATCAACCTACCAAACATCAAGCAAACGCTTTACCACTGGGCTACATCCTGCCCCTATAATAGTGTCTCAAAACAAATACTTCTTTCCTTTTCAAATAGCCGTAGTTTAAAATGTGCTGACGTGTCGTTACACAAATACTTCTTTCCTTTTCAAATAGCCGTAGTTTAAAATGTGCTGAGGTGTCACAAAACAAATACTTCTTTCCTTTTCAAATAGCCATAGTTTAAAATGTGCTGACGTGTCGTTACACAAATACTTCTTTCCTTTTCAAATAGCCATAGTTTAAAATGTGCTGACGTGTCGTTACACAAATACTTCTTTCCTTTTCAAATAGCCATAGTTTAAAATGTGCTGAGGTGTCACTACACAAATACTTCTTTCCTTTTCAAATAGCCATAGTTTAAAATGTGCTGACGTGTCGTTACACAAATACTTCTTTCCTTTTCAAATAGCCATAGTTTAAAATGTGCTGAGGTGTCACTACACAAATACTTCTTTCCTTTTCAAATAGCCATAGTTTAAAATGTGCTGACGTGTCGTTACACAAATACTTCTTTCCTTTTCAAATAGCCATAGTTTAAAATGTGCTGACGTGTCGCTACACAAATACTTCTTTCCTTTTCAAATAGCCATAGTTTAAAATGTGCTGACGTGTCGTTACACAAATACTTCTTTCCTTTTCAAATAGCCATAGTTTAAAATGTGCTGACGTGTCGTTACACAAATACTTCTTTCCTTTTCAAATAGCCATAGTTTAAAATGTGCTGACGTGTCGTTACACAAATACTTCTTTCCTTTTCAAATAGCCATAGTTTAAAATGTGCTGACGTGTCGTTACACAAATACTTCTTTCCTTTTCAAATAGCCATAGTTTAAAATGTGCTGACGTGTCGCTACACAAATACTTCTTTCCTTTTCAAATAGCCATAGTTTAAAATGTGCTGACGTGTCGTTACACAAATACTTCTTTCCTTTTCAAATAGCCGTAGTTTAAAATGTGCTGACGTGTTAGTTTAAATGTGCTGACGTGTCGTTACACAAATACTTCTTTCCTTTTCAAATAGCCATAGTTTAAAATGTGCTGACGTGTCGTTACACAAATACTTCTTTCCTTTTCAAATAGCCATAGTTTAAAATGTGCTGACGTGTCACTACACAAACACTTCTTTCCTTTTCAAATAGCCGTAGTTTAAAATGTGCTGAGGTGTCACTACACAAACACTTCTTTCCTTTTCAAATAGCCATAGTTTAAAATGTGCTGAGGTGTCACTACACAAATACTTCTTTCCTTTTCAAATAGCCATAGTTTAAAATGTGCTGAGGTGTCGTTACACAAATACTTCTTTCCTTTTCAAATAGCCGTAGTTTAAAATGTGCTGAGGTGTCACTACACAAATACTTCTTTCCTTTTCAAATAGCCATAGTTTAAAATGTGCTGAGGTGTCACTACACAAATACTTCTTTCCTTTTCAAATAGCCATAGTTTAAAATGTGCTGAGGTGTCGTTACACAAATACTTCTTTCCTTTTCAAATAGCCGTAGTTTAAAATGTGCTGAGGTGTCACTACACAAATACTTTTTTCCTTTCTTTTCAAATCTCAAAACAGAAACTTTGTGCAGCAGTTAGATTAAAATAAAAACAACAAATATCAACAACTGCATTTTCAGTCATTATCATGGTAAAAAAATAAAAATATATTTGTTTTTAAAAATCTAAACTAATTCAAAGAATGTCCTTTTTAAGTGAGACAAGCAAACGAAAACCACAAACACACACCACACATACCCTGCTTTTAACAAAATCACACACACTCCTTAAGCGAAGAGTATCTGCAGTCAAAAGGTTCATAATATTTGCCGAGATTCATGGGATTCATTTGAAACCTTGGAAAATCTTGACCTTTTGAGGCATGGACTCTTCCCAAGTATTTGCCAGTGATAAGCCAGCGTGGCAGCCATGTCTATAATCTTCGTGGTACACAGGTCTGTCGGTTATTTCACATTTTTTCAAGCCAGTGTGTTTGGAAGAATGTCACGGCTGTTGACACAGGGACACAAACATACTTCTTCTCTGATTTTCTGATAGAGATGAGATTTTTACTTTTTCTTTTTTTTGTGGGTTTTTTCTTCTCTTTTTTTTTTTCAAATTATAGAAAATATTCTTGAAGGAGTAAGAAAAGTACTGTGATAACATATTAAAGTTGTTTTCAGAGGTGGTTAAAACAGTTAAGTACCGCACTTTAGCCATGAGGAAGTGAGTTATATCAGCAAGTGTACAAGTGTAAATTACTCTTAAATAAACGTTTAAATCAAGAGGTGATTTTTATAGATATATATTTTTTTAATCTAAAGAAATAAAGGAAAATGTTATTTTGAGTTATTTGACACATTTTAACTTTTTTTAATTAGGCTGCGCTTAATTAATTCTATGTTGCACGTCCACCCAAATCTAAAGCTGGAGATGAGCCGGCACTACAAAGGAAGGAATGAAATGTTTTATTTAATAATGCACTCAACACATTTTATTTATGGTTATATGGTGTCGGACATATGGTTAAGGACCACACAGATATTGATGAAGGAAACCCGCTGTCGCCACTTCATGACCTACTCTTGTCGGTTAGCAGCAAGGGATCTTTTATATGCACTATTCCATAGACAGGATAGCACATACCATGGCTTTTGATGCACCAGTCGTGGTGTACTGGCTGGAGTGAGAAACAGCCCAATGGGCTCACTGACGGGGATTGACCCCAAACCGACCGTGCATCAAGTGAGAGCTTTACCATTGAACTATGTCTCAATTCCCCCCCCCCCCCCCCCCCCCCGGCACTACAAATGCAACATGAAGCAAATTTTCAAAATACATGCATGTCAAGATTTTAAATAAAACAATTTGACTTTGTGACTATGTAACAGGGTGCTCGGTACACGAAATGACAACAACTGGTTATGAAGCTTTGCAGTTTATTGCAGATCACAGAGACGAAACCCATCTCAAACCCGTGAGGTTCAACCATATCCACCGTCACTTATAGACTACTGTAAACCTTTACATAAATTCTTATATTAAGATGCAGGACACCAAAATATCAGGAGCCCAAAAGAAACCACCATCCAGTATAACTCAATAAATGCAGAATGGCTACCTTCTAACATCAGCTGATCATGTCATGGTCAGCAGCCCAATCAAAACTAAAAACACTGTCTTCACAGACAGCACATGAAAATAGTCCTCACAAGAAACAAAGAGATGTCACAGGTATTCACTGCCCACACAGGTAAAACATGCAATTTGAAATTGACCACACAAGCCAAGTACAGAAAGAAATATACTGAAGAAAAGAAGTTATGGGACATGAAATACAAAACTAAGTTTACCATGTTATAATTACAGAAAGTACATGTCTGCCACAACTATACGGTATTTCTATTGTATATACCTAGCATGCATTTTCACCAACTCACTTATGTTCCAAATCCTAAATTGCATTGGTTTTTAAGATGTGTCATATGTCCATGGCTAATATGCATATGGTTTTACAATGAATGTTACAGATGGTAATAGAATATTTTACAACCATTTTCACAGTTCAAATGTAAAAAACATCTGTGTTAGTATAAAAGTGTTTTAAAAAATTACTTGTTTATGACATTTTTTAAATTTCTCAGATGTGAATGTTGCTGACTAAAATGTACAAGTAACCACGTCATCTCGTTATGGAAGCCGGATGTATAACATATCAAGCATCATTATTATACATAAAGGTTGCAGTTTTTTATATAATTAAGAGTATTGTGTATCCAGTCTAATAAAAGAATCAAACCAACATCTTGTTTTTCATATCTATGCTAGGGGCGGCAGGATTTAGCTCAGTGGGTTGAGTGCTCGATTGAGGTGCTTGCATTTCAGGATCAAACCACATCCATTAGCAGTCGTTTTTTTTAATATACATTCTGACAGACTGACAGGACAGCACATAACACAGCTTTTAATATAAAGTTACAGGGAACATTTGGTTCAGTACTGAGTCGTGATTTGCCACACAAGTTTCAAAACATTAAATATTAGTTGCTAATAAATTTTCAGTTCACCAGATATATAATCACTAATCAAGATTTTGAAAACAAAATGTTGCCCGAGTTACCCTTCCTGAGGTACTGGTTGGATGAGAGAGTTCGATCTCGTGTACATGTACGTTAGGTGATCACTCTACCAACTGAGCCAGGTCCGGTTCTCAAGTATATATATACTCAGAACCCTTCATTTTAAAGGGCAGGACTTAGTCCAACAGTAGGGGCGGAACATAGCCCAGTGGTAAAACGCTCGCTCGATGCGTGTAAGATCTGGGATCGATCCCCGTTGGTGGGCCCATTGGGCTATTTCTCGTTCAAGCCAGTGCGCCACAACTGGCATATCAAAGGCTGTGGTATGTACTACCCAGTCTGTGAGATGGTGCATATAAAAGAACCCTTGCTGCTGATCAAAAAGAGTAGCCCATGAAGTGGCGACAGCAGGTTTCCTCTCTCAATATCTGTGTGGTCCTTAACCATATGTCTGATGCCACATAACTGTAAATAAAATGTGTTGAGTGCGCCGTTAAATAAAACATTTCTTTCTTTCTTTCTTTAGCCCAGCAGTAAAGCACTCGCTTGATGCACATTCAGGGTAGATGTAAAAAAAATCACTATTTGAACTTTGACACAAAAAACTAAATTTTAGACAGAACTAGAGATGTAGCCCAGTGGTAAAGCTCTCATCTGATGTGCAGTCAGTCTAGGGTCGGTCCCCGTCGGTGGGCCCATTGGGCTATTTCTCATTCTAGCCAGTGCACCACAACTGGTATATCAAAGGCTGTGGTATGTGCTATCCAGTCTGTGCATAAAAAAGATCCCTTACTACTAATGCAAAAATGTATCAGGTTTTTGTTTTCTAAGACTATGTGTCAAAATTACCAAATGTTTGACATCCAACAGCCGATGACTAATAAATCAATATGCTCTATAGTAGTGTCATTAAACAAAACAAACTTTTAACTTTTTAATTTTTAAATGAAAACAGTTTTCTTCTATCCCAACCAGTGCACCACTACCAGTATATCAAAGACTGTGGAATGTGCTGTCCTGTCTGTGGGGAAAGTGCATAAAACTATTCTTGCTACTAATGGAAAAATATAGGTTGCCTCTTTTAGACATACAGATATGTCAGAATTATCAAATGTTTGACATTCAATAAGTGGTAACTTAAAAATCAATGTGCTTTAGTGGTGTCATTAAACAAAACAAACCGATCTATTTATGCAGACATTCTACCGAGTTCCGGCAACAAATCATGATTGACTGTTTTTCTAAGTAACCAGAACCACTATTTAGTGTAACTAAATTTTTCAATTTCTCTTTAAGTCGAAGACTGAATTGGACTAAATGGCTAAACGGTGAGAAGTAGCGTGGCCATGTTTGTAACAATCCATCAACATCAAGCAAACCGACATCTCTAATAGAAGGAAGGTGTCCATCTGATCCCATCCACAGATTGATGGACAATTTCACTGCCATAAGCTATCAAGGTTTTAATCATAATGCAGAATGGTGGCAAGTGGCAAAGAGTTTGGAATCCTATAGAACTTTATATGTGTAGAATGCTGAACAAGAAAATATATACCAATATAATTGTGAAGAAGATAAATGAAGAATAAAGATATGGATTGATGGGTGTCGTATGAACAAAGATAGGTAATCACTGAATTTATTGAGTATTAGATATAGGCATTATGACAAGTTATATATAATGACATTGTGTGAATGGATGATTGGACGGATAGACTAAAGGACAGACGGTCGGATGGATGGATGGACTAAAGACAAACAGATGGATGGATAGATAAGAAGATAGATGAATGGAAGAGTTAAGGATGGATGGATGAGTGTGTGAATGGATGTTTGAGTGGACAAATGAATGAGCAAATGAATGAATGGATGGATGGATGGATGGATGGATGGATGGATGGATGGATGGATGGATGGATGGATGGATGGATGGATGGATGGATGGGTGGATGATGCACAGATGGATGGATGGATGGACAAACAGACACATGAATGGTATCACTGGTCAAATGAAAGTACTAAATTACCTTGCTGTACAGATAGACGGATGCACAACGAGAACCCACTGACCGAGTATTGCCACACGACAATGACAGCGACAGTAAAAGCCGAGGCCCGGCCAACAAACACGGAGCAATGAGATACGTTTCACACACCGTCACCAGAGCTTGAGTCTTAACCAGCTTAACAAAGCGCTCTCCTAAGAGGCGGTGGACATGACGTGAGGATTGAATCATTACCAAATGTCGACCGGCTCGGCAAAATCCGGTCATCTTATCCCTCTAAAGTAACTCTTTTCAAGTTGTGTTTGAACAAACTTGTGCAAAACACTTTCTTGCAAGGACCCGAGACGACATGCACTGGTCTCGGTGTGACTTCTCGTGTGCCGGGCTGAAAGGTGCAGAGACTCGAGTGACAACACGTCCTCCGATTTAAAGACTTGTAAGTTGGTTACTGGTGAGACTTTTAAGGGCGGGACTTGGTTCAGTGGTAGAGTGCTCGCAGAGACTCGAGTGACAACATATCCTCCGATTTAAAGAAAGAAAGAAAGAAATGGTTTATTTAACGACGCACTCAACACATTTTATTTACGGTTATATGGTTTCAGACATATGGTTAAGGACCACACAGATTTTGAGAGGAAACCCGCTGTCGCCACTACATGGGCTACTCTTCCGATTAGCAGCAAGGGATCTTTTATTTGCGCTTCCCACAGGCAGGATAGCACAAACAATGGCCTTTGTTGAACCAGTAATGGATCACTGGTCGGTGCAAGTGGTTTACACCTACCCATTGAGCCTTGCGGAGCACTCACTCAGGGTTTAGAGTCGGTATCTGGATTAAAAATCCCATGCCTCGACTGGGATCTGAACCAAGTACCTACCAGCCTGTAGACTGATGGCCTGCCACGACGCCGGTCCCTCCAATTTAAAGACTTGTAAGTTGGTTACTGGTGAGACTTTTAAGGGCGGGACTTGGTTCAGTGGTAGTGCTTGCAGACTCGAGTGACAACACGTCCTCCGATTTAAAGACTTGTAAGTTGGTTACTGGTGACTTTTAAGGGCGAAACGTAGTTCAGTGGTAGAGTGCTTGCTTGACTGATACAGAGTTAAAAAAAAAAAAATGAATTTTTGTGTTTAACACCACTAGAGCACATTGATTTATTAATTATTGGCTATTGGATGTCAAATGTTTGGTAATTTTGACATATAGTCTTAGAGGAAACCTGCTATATATTTTTCCATTAGTAGCAAAGGGTCTTTTATATGCACCATCCCAAAGACAGGATAGCACATACTATGGCCTTTGATATGCCAGTTGTGGTGCACTGCCTTGGACAAGAAATAACCTAATGGGTCCACCAATAGGGACCGATTATACACCATCAGGTGAGCACTTTACCACTGGGCTACATCCTCCCCCCTCCCCCTTTAAAGACGTGTAAGTTTGTCTTGATGAGATTTTAAGGGCAGGACATAGTTCAGTGGTAGAGCACTCGCCTGAGAGACACAGGATTCAAATTTTATCACTCCACCACCGGCAAGTGCCATAAAAACTATATAAAAATATATTAGAAGGAATAGCCAATGTGGCAGGAATAGGGTGTCCAATTCCAGATAGTTTATATATAATATATATATATATATATATATATATATATATATATATATATATATATATATATATATATATATATATATATATATACATATACAGGGTTGTTATCTAACACCTATTGGGGTGATTGCTCCCATTTGCAAGGTGTCTCATTTATAGCAAGTTGATTTTCATGTTCCAAGCACACTGTCCTGTCTAGAATGATGGGTTAATGATTTGTGAGAGAGAAGATGAAGTCTGTTTTGTTTAACGACACCACTAGAGCATATTGATCATCAGCTATTTGGTAATTCTGACACAGTCATCTGAGGAAACCGCTACATTTTTCCATTAGTAGCAAGGGATCTTTCATATGCACTTTCCCACAGACAAGAAAGCACATATACCACAGCCTTCTTGTATTAAAGACCAGTTGACCACTTGCAGTGCACTGGTTGGAACGAGAAAACCCCAATCCGTTGAATGAATCCATAGAAGTGGTTCGATCCTGCAACACAAGCACCACAGGCAAGCACTCAACCGACTGAGCTTGATCCCGCCCCTTGTGAGACAGAAGTTACCAAGTCAGTAAGACATTTTGGGTTGGGGCTGGTACTGGGATGTGTACCTAATACCCACCATCCTTAAGGCTGATGGTTACCCCACTAAACCACATAAGCTGGTGGATCTTGTTTATAAACTGCACACCTTTAGATTTTGTCCACTGACATTGTTCATAATGAACATTACCCCCCCCCCACACACACACACACACACACACACACACACAACTCCCTCTTTAAGGTTCACCCAGCTAGTACCTTGTGCTATGCAGTGAGGTATTATGAAATATTTCTTTCTTTGCCTTAAGACAAAGACTTTAAAAGTGATCTTTCCATACAAGACAAAGACTTTTTTTTAATTATTTTTCCATACAAGACAAAGACTTAAAAAATTATCTTTCCATACAAGACAAAAGCTTTTTAAAAATGATCTGTCAACACAAGACAATGGAAATATAAATAGTTCAAACTTCGAAGAAAAAACCCGCGTAACAACATAAAGATTCACGTGACAATTATGCCTGGCTGCCAGTAGAAGGATTAAACACAAGAAATGGATAATTCATTTTTAAATATTCCCAGAGGAGTAGCATTTTACTGAGAGCCATTAGCAACAATGAACATACTGCAAATGAGAAAAAATAATCAATTTGTGCAATTATATGAATGGAAGACAATACGTACCCTTCATTTTCTCATTTATTAAATATTAGTGTTTTTCTAATATTTAATGACCATACTCATTTCTTCACAAAACATGCAATTATGTCATGTTTAATAAACTTAAAAGCTGCATTTGATAAAAAAATACATTTACTCTAACACAATTAAAATGTAAACAAAATATAAACACCAAACATACACCAGCTGTTACAGTTTAGTCAATTGTTAGAAATGAATCCTTCTCAAGCTAAAAACACTTATTATAAATAAAATATACGCTAAAAAACAAAACCTAAAACCAAGGAACAAAGTCAAATCATTATATAGTATTCTTAATAAAACAAAGAGAAAACGACTTGCTCTACATTTTAAATATGGACATGTATACATAAGAAAGAAGTTTTGTTTAACAACACCATTAGAGCACATCAATTTATTAATCATCAGCTATTGGATGTCAAAATTTGTGTAGTTTTAACACATATAGTCTTAGAGGGGAAACCCGCTACATTATTTCACTAGTAGCGAGGGATCTTTTATATGCACCATCCCATGCAGACAGGATAGCACATAACACAGCCTTCGATATACCAGTCGTGGAGCACTGGCTGGAACAAGAATTAACCTAATGGCCTGATGGGCAAGCACTTTACCATTGGACTATGTGTATACATAAATACTAGTACCTACAATTTCTACATTGAATATTGAGAACAGACGAGTACCCATTGGAGACCGTTTATCTTAAAATTAGTGGTTGAGAAATGTATCAAAGGTTGTGGTATGTGCTGTTCTGTCTGTGGGAAAGGCATATAAAAGATAACTTGCTACTATAATGAATTCTATCCCATGTCAGGTTTCTGGCTATCCAGAGACGGGACTCTGGACAGACAAGCTCGAAACCTTAGTGGTATAGGAGCATGTTAAAATATATTGCACTCGCATGCACTATAATGAAAAAATATAGCATGATTTGTAGATGTAAAGATATGAGAAGCAGAAAAAGTACATTTAACTGATTTTGTATAACTGGGTATGTTCTGGTTGGTAATAAATAAAAAATAAAAAAATATATATAATGTGATTTCCAACAACTTCACACATGTATGTAAACGGTAAATATTATTCATATAATATCTTAATAATAGCAGGAATTAAGCCTGCACTTATACATGCTGTGTAAGAAAGGACACTTACACTAAGTTACGGTGATGTTTGGCTCACCGATCAGCTGGGCATAGGCCCTTCCGGCTGTGGCTCTTCAGTTAGGTTTCCCGTGTATTTTTAGCCAGCTGTGCGAGTCAGCTGACTTCAACTGACCATTGGCAGTGCGCGTAGCATATAGTTGGGTTTCCCTTGTATATTTATAGCCAGCTGTGCGAGTCTGCCAACATTGACTGACCAATGGCAGTGCGCGTAGCATATACATTGCTGAGAGGGAACGTTTGCTTTGGGGAACCTTTTAAAATTGTAAAGGGATATTTTTTAATGAAGCTATGTCTGCTCGTAAATATTATGGCAAAGATAAAAATTATTGACACCGTATCATTTTTTGCATCGACGCAAGAGAGTAGAAATAATTGGGGATTCCCTGATGGGATCAGATGCTGGGTCTCGCCAATCAGTGGATTGTTTGGGATGCCCCAACCAATCGGATGGAAGTTTGGTTTGAAAACCTCTGCGGCTTTTCAAGCAGAGCCACTTTAATTTGAATGTTCATTGAGCGCAGACGTTAGTTTTAAAAGCGAATTTTACTTTTCTCCCACTGTCCCACCCTTTATACCTATGTTTAAGAAATGCATGTATGTAGTTGTTTTGTAGTAATAATAGTATAGTTTGTATATGAATACATGGTTATTAATTTGTGTTTTTAAATTCATTGTGTGCTTTCAATGAATGCAAGGAATGCATTTGCGTATTCCACTTTCAAAATAAAACCATGATTTTCTCCCAAACCTGTGAGTTTTGTTTTGTTTACTTATATATGTATGTACTGATGTTAATCTATAACTGACAAATGGCTGGTACATTTTCAACCATGACAATTGATGGAATTCACTATATTAATACATGTACTTTTAAATCTATAGTATTAGCTACAAGCAGACGTCTATTAATCATAACAAATGAATAATTTATAACATTTATATATGTAAAATTGATTCTCAATTTTGCGCAATCTAATATAGAATTCATATGAAATATCTGTATATTTAATTTACAGACCTCCCATGGGAAAGTAACAAAATTAAATCCTAGTTGTCAGCATAATATGATATATTGTTAGTCCATGAATGAATGTTGCATAGACGACGTTTGTATATTTTTCAAAATGTTCATATATCAATACATGAATATGGAGCTCTGTCTACATCCATATCAGACCCCCATCACTAGCACCACCCCCCACATCACCACTACCACTCCATCACAAGCACCACCACCCCATCACAAGCACCACCACCCCATCACAAGCACTACCACCCCATCACTAGCACCACCACCACATAACTACCACCACCCCATCACTAGCACCACCCTCCACATCACGAGTACCACCACCCCATCACGAGTACCACCACCCCATCACGAGTACCACCACCCCATCACTAGCACCACCCCATCACTAGCACCACCCTCCACCCCATCACTAGTACCACCACCCCATCACTAGCACCACCCCATCACTAGCACCACCCCATCATTACCACCACCCTCCACATCACCACCACCACCACCCCATCACTAGCACCACCCCATCACTAGCACCACCACCCCATCACTAGTACCACCACCCCATCACTAGCACCACCCCCATCACTACCACCACCCCATCACTAGCACCACCACCCCACCACTAGCACCACCCCCCACCCCATCACT
This sequence comes from Gigantopelta aegis, assembly GCF_016097555.1. Taxonomy (NCBI): domain Eukaryota; kingdom Metazoa; phylum Mollusca; class Gastropoda; order Neomphalida; family Peltospiridae; genus Gigantopelta; species Gigantopelta aegis. The sequence goes on along the minus strand of NC_054708.1, from coordinate 9,391,248 downwards.
ACCACCCCATCACTAGCACCACCCCATCACTACCACCACCCTCCATATTACCACCACCACCCCATCACGAGTACCACCACCCCATCACTAGCACCACCACCCCATCACTAGCACCACCACCCCATCACTACCACCACCCCATCACTAGTACCACCACCCCATCACTAGCACCACCACCCCATCACTAGCACCACCCCATCACTAGCACCACCACCCCATCACCAGCACCACCACCCCATCACCAGCACCACCCCATCACCAGCACCACCATCCCATCACCAGCACCACCACCCCATCACTACCACTACCCCATCACTAGCACCACCACCACCCCATCACTAGCACCACCACATCACTAGCACCACCACCATATCACTAGCACCACCACCACATCACTAGCACCACCACCACATCACTAGCACCACCACCCCATTCATACCCATATGCAGGGCTTTAGGTCAAAGTCGAGGTGATAAACATTGTGCCCAAAATACCCATGCTCTAAATACACACGCCCAAATTAAATACAAAAGTGCTGACCTCAAAATATTAAGCCCTCATATTTCACGGAACGATCATTTCTGGTCCTGTGTCGGTATTATTATATCGATTACAATTATTCAAAGAAATATATATATATATATAATAAAACCAAAATTAAATAGTTTACGATGGGTTCCCATGATCACAAGGCACAGTTCTAACCAAAAAAGTGTTTCTCATGAAATTTGAAATCCTAATTATGCCTGAAATATTCCACCTCAATACCACTGAAATGTTAGTTTAATTAGATTAAAATAACTTGAAATATATTTCTGAATATTGTCACATCTGTTATTGTGTTAATGACAGTATTGAACTAAAATGACCTTCCTGCAGCCCGAGAAGACAAACGTCCCCGTTGTGCCCAAATTAGTGAGATCTAAAGTCCAGCACATACAAACTTAAATCCAAGTCTCACATACACGAATTATATCCCGAATGGGCCCGATTTAAGAATTCTTGGTGATTCTTGGATATTGGTACTGAGACTGTAGGGTGTTCTTGGCCTTTCATCAGTATTCTTGAATGTTCTGGATCGACTCCTGACTGTCTTGAACATGTTCAAAACTGTCAGGAGTAATTGTGAATAAAGTTGAAATCATAACTCAATCTTACAAGTTCTTGATGACATTGTGCGTAACCATATTATGTTCGTAGACGCATTCAGGATATTCGTGGTTAAACGTGGGATATTCATACGACTATTGAAGGGTATTTCTGTACCTCTGGCTCTTTCTCTGCCTCTGGTTCTCTGCGGGTACGCTGGCTCTTCCCTCGTCCCTTGCAGCGGATTGCTGACTTCTTGAAGAGCGGCATGGTGATGTTCCCTGCATGCAGGCAGAATGTCAATGAAATTCTTGAGGCAGTCGTACTGATTCGTGAAGCAGTCGTGCGGATTCGTAGGCATGTCGTAGTAATTCTTGACACGTTCCGCATTAATCGTCATGATCTGTAGCGTATTCGGGAAGGCATCCTAGGGGATATGTAGTAGATCATTCAGACTAGTAATGAATTGGGTTCAAGATCGTAATGGTATCGTATTAGTTCTTGCAGCAGTGGTGAGCATTCGTACGTAGTTCGGCTCGCTCGATGCGCGATCGGTCTGGGATCAATCCCCGTCAGTGGGCCCATTGGGCTATTTCTCGTTCTAGCCAGTGCACCACGACTGGTATATCAAAGGCCGTGATATGTACTACCCTGTCTGTGGGATGGTGCATATAAAAGATCCCTTGCTGCTAATCGAAAAGAGTAGCCCATGAAGTGGCGACAGCGGGTTTCCTCTCTCATTATCTGTGTGGTCCTTAACCATCTGTTTGATGCCATATAACCGCAAATAAAATGTGTTGAGTGTGTCGTTAAATAAAACATTTCTTTTCTTTCTTTCATACGCAGTTCGGGAAAGAAGCCGAATCATGCAAATTTTGCGTATATGTCACTAGTGAATTCTAATCTCAACAAAATGGATTTTCTTTACAACTTTTGTAGTAATCAAAAGAAAATCAACAAAACACTCCAAATCCATTTCCAGGCAGGATTAAGTGCATGTACATGTAACTTTAAAATTACATGTAATTTCTCTTTTTATCCTCATTTATTTTTCTCCCATCTTTATATATTATGCACAATTGATAATTTGATGAAATGGTTGTGCATTCAGTGAAAAGTAATAGACACACACACATATAATATAGTTATTGATTTGAAGATGAAGTTGCAAGATAAAACTTTATTTTTCTGTGACTGTTTTAATTGTACCATGTTGATATAAATATTGGGGTTTTTTTAACTCTGCTGGATACATGCAATTTTGAACTTTGTAGTCGTCTCTCGTATAGATTATTGCCCAGTATGGATCATATGACATATCACACTTAGTGGATCTAATAAATTAAATCTTCTAGTGCTATATATATCAAAAGCCATAGTATGTACTGTTCTGCCTGTTGTCTAGTGAGGGATGAGATAACACTTGTGACGTCATCGATTAGCGCATTACACCCTTACAGTAACATCAGCCAAACGACTTGAGTGATGTAAACTAAGATCGATTATGGGTAATAAATAGGATATTAAACTCGCTTCTATTTCGTATCATGTTTATGTCCCTCGAGAAATAATTTTCATTGTCACTCGCTAAAGCTTGTGACAACTGAAAATTATTTCACTCACAACATAAACATGATACAAAATGGAAGCTCATTTAATATCCTATAAATAGGTCAGAATTACCAAATGTTTGATATCCATTACATTGTCACTGATGATCAACGAATTACCAAATGTTTGATATCCATTACATTGTCACTGATGATCAACGAATTACCAAATGTTTGATATCCATTACATTGTCACTGATGATCAACAAATTACCAAATGTTTGATATTCATTACATTGTCACTGATGATTAATAAATTATATCAAAGTGTTCTAGTGGTTTTCTGCATCGTGCATATAAAAAAATGTCTTGCTTCTAATCACTAACAATCGCCTATAGATGAGGCAGTATACCAGGATGTTTTTCTCACTATATATTAAGACGAAGTGCCGCGATGGACCGTTTGACACCTAAAACATTTTGTTCAAAAATACACTGGGGGTGTTGCTCAACACGCATTCCTCTTCCTTCCCTCGTGGATTAATGGCTAATTAAGCCGTGTTATCTTGTGCAGGTTGGTAAAATAACAGCACAACTTACAAAATAACCTAGCACTCGCGCCAATAAAATCTGTCATAAGCGCGCGTTGGAACAAAATGGGACATGCTGCTTGGTGGCGCACTCTACATGACACATCCGCAACGTATTCAATAAACAACAAAGTCTACACACATAAAGGAGGCATCAAACGATGAGGGCAGTCATGCAACAAGCGTATATTTACAGTGGGTGGCGAGGCGTGAATTAAAATCTATTGTTCGGAGGCATCGAGTCAAGGTGTTGTGTATCAGTTGTGATAATGCACCGTGCAGTGTCGGTTATAAGAACTAAATACACACACGTCAGCTTGCGCAAGTTATTCATGCACTTGACATATATACAGCAGGGGTCGAAATACCAAAAGGCCGTCTAATTTTTAGACCTATAAAAAGTTCAGTTTGTTTTGTTTAACGACACCACTAGAACACACTGATTTATTAATCATCTGTTATTGGATGCCAAACATTTGGTAATTTTGACATGTAGTTTTCGAGAGTAAGCATGTTACATTTTTCCATTAGCAGCAAGGGATCTTTTATATGCACAGACAGGATAGCATGTACCACATCCCTTGGTATGCCAGTCGTGGTGCACTGGCTGGAATGAGAAATAGTCCAATGGGCCCACTGACAGGGATTGATCCTAGACCAACCAAGCATCAAGCAAATGCTTTACCACTGGGCTACATCCCACCTCACTAGACCTAGTAATTCACTTGCTAGAACCACCAAAATATCAGAGACCGCAACTCAACAGTGTGTAAGTATACTCAAAGCCCCACTCCCATTCCCGTGGCTAGTGATATTCAATGTTGGGCTGGTAAATAACTACTATTGCCATGCCCAATGGCTAGTGAAATTGTGTTTGTGAAATGCTGCAGTTAAGTCTATTTTGTAAATATGAATATCCTGTCCCTACCAACACCACCACTCAATGTTAGTGTTTTTGAGCTCTATCTCCCTCTTTAGGTGACATATCCGATTATTACTATTAATTAATAATATTCTACTAACAAAGTAAAGTAGGGCTAGTGAATTTTTAATTGTGGCTAGTAACTTGGTAAGATCACTGATCCCAAAGCTAGTGGATTTTATAAAAATTCCAGAATCCCTGCTCAAAGTCTAAAGCACTGTACTAGTGTACAAGATCTGGTGCTTGTGGCTTCAAATTCCCGATTTCAATGCACAAAAACATCCTATTTGTATTCTTTCACAGCTTCAAATTCCCAATTTAAATGCACAAAAACATTCTACCGTATATCTTCGCCTATAAGTCGAGTCCCTAATTTCAAGCCCTGAAAACTTATTTTTTTATTTACCCGTTTATAAGTCGACCCATGAAAAACAACTTATTAATATTGAAGTATTTCTTATTTTCAGCACATGAGAACAATTATGTACACTATTTGAACAAAAGAAAATTATTTTACAAACTTCGGTTTTCACGTTTTGTACATCGCAATATTCCAATCAAACGACATAGCATCAAAACGAAATATTCCCTTAGTAGATAGTGAAAGCTGTTTGACTGTTACCGTATGGCACTGTACAGCATGGTTTTGTGTACAGACAACAACTTTATTTATCAACACTGACAACAGATCACTACGATAAAACTGAAAGATTAATAAATTAATCACATGTTTTGCCACCATATTAATACATGTAAGGAGGATAACTCTGGTAAGTACACTGGTTTTTGTACCAAATGTTGAAATGATGTGTGTCCCTACTGCTCTAGTGAACTGCTGAGATCAGTCTAAGCTATTTTGAGGGAAAGCTCAGTAATATTTATGAAGTTAATCATCAACATTTGAACAACCATTAATGCCAGTGACCGGATTTCAAAATAAACTCAGGCAACTGGTAGTTAGTATTGTTTACATTTTTGCTATTAGTGATGACTGTTATTTTAACTAAGTGGACTGTTGTCTTGACATGTGAGTGAGATTGCACGCCTTTTTGCATAACCAAAACCGTTCTTATGCTCCAAAAAATAGGTTATAAAAAATAAATTTGTCAAATTAACATATTTGAGTATAAATACAGGGCATACTTCAACAAAAACTTGTAAAATAATCCCCAAAACGGTAATATTTTTGGGTGAACTTTTGTTACCCTCTTATAAGTCGACCCCCCCACCCCCAAGTTATAAAATAATTTTTGGGTGAAAAAAAGTTTGACTTATAGGCGAAGATATACGGTATTTGTATTCTTTCACAGCTTCAAATTCCCAATTTAAATGCACAAAAACATCCTATTTGTATTCTTTCACAGTGTAGCGAATTGTGATGCAATACTGAACAAAATGTTCCTTGTTTTCACCCTCTTTTTTTTCTCTCCGAATATCTAACATTGTGTCTATTTAGCTGAACCGGCCTCAGTGGCATCGTGGTTAGGTCATCGGTCTACAGGCTGGTAGGTACTGGGTTCGGATCCCAGTCGAGGCATGGGATTTTTAATCCAGATACCGACTCCAAACCCTGAGTGAGTGTTCCGCAAGGCTCAATGGGTAGGTGTAAACCACTTGCACCGACCAGTGATCCATAACTGGTTCAACAAAGGCCATGGTTTGTGCTATCCTGTCTGTGGGAAGCGCAAATAAAAGATCCCTTGCTGCTAATCGGAAAGAGTAGCCCATGTAGTGGCGACAGCGGGTTTCCTTCTAAATCTGTGTGGTCCGTAACCATATGTCTGATGCCATATAACCGTAAATAAAATGTGTTGAGTGCATCATTAAATAAAATATTTCTTATTTTTTATTTTTTTTTAGCTGCAGGTCTTTTTTAAATATAAATATTAATTTTAAAAAAAACAGCATCCAAGTCAGAAATATACTTAAACATCAATATATACACTTGGCCCAACAATTATATGCAACTTTATGAATATAAAAATATAATAAACATTTTTGTTTTAATATTTTTTTTTTTTACATGCACCTCATTACCAACAATACATGTCCTCGAAATAACAAAGTTGGATATACAAATATATTTGTTTAAATGCAGGTATTTTCTGTGGCTACATCGGGTTTTACTGCGGTACTTTGACATGCATAATACATACCACTTCTTCAAAGGTAACCCATTGGTTTTAAGACCGCTGCGGCTCAGTTTATGGGGCCAGCCGAACCATCGCTGTTGATATTTTATGGGTGGTGGGATTAGCATTGTCTCAACACAATATTTAACGGCCGTATTTTCGTCATCTCCGAGATTTCAACTGACACATTTCACAGTTACATTTCCCCTCCAAGAGAATTCACATATTTTATTTAATGTTCAGCTTCCACAACCTATTCTTATTTTTTGCTGACACCTTAAAAAAATTTGGGGTCTTGTTTTTTTAATTGTGTTTGTCTCTTGTTATCTTGTAGGACATGAAATACATGTAGGAAGTAAAATATGGCCTGCTGTTGTTGGGTTTTTTAATATAGCTAGTTAAAAGAAATATGGCCTGTTCCAAAGAAATATGGCCTGCTGTTGTTTTATTTTTTTAATATACTAGCTGGTTAAAAGAAATATAGCCTACTCAGAAAAAATATGACCTGTTATTTTTTAAAATATAGCATGTTAAAAGAAATATAGCCTGCTGTTGTTACTTTTTTAATATACTAGCTGGTTAAAAGAAATATGGCCTGCTGTTGTTACTGTTTTAATATACTAGCTGGTTAAAAGAAATATAGCCTACTCAGAAAAAATTTGACCTGTTATTTTTTAAAATATAGCATGTTAAAAGAAATATAGCCTGCTGTTGTTACTTTTTTAATATACTAGCTGGTTAAAAGAAATATGGCCTGCTGTTGTTACTTTTTTAATATACTAGCTGGTTAAAAGAAATATGGCCTGCTGTTGTTACTTTTTTAATATACTAGCTGGTTAAAAGAAATATGGCCTGCTGTTGTTACTTTGTTAATATACTAGCTGGTTAAAAGAAATATAGCCTGCTGTTGTTACTTTTTTAATATACTAGCTGGTTAAAAGAAATAGGGCCTGCTGTTGTTACTTTTTTAATATACTAGCAGGTTAACAGAAATATAGCCTGCTGTTGTTACTTTTTTAATATACTAGCTGGTTAAAAGAAATATGGCCTGCTGTTGTTACTTTTTAATATACTAACTGGTTAAAAGAAATATGGCCTGCTGTTGTTACTGTTTTAATATACTAGCTGGTTAAAAGAAATATGGCCTGCTGTTGTTACTGTTTTAATATACTAGCTGGTTAAAAGAAATAGGGCCTACTCAGAAAAAAATATGGCCTGCTGTTATTACTTTTTTAATATACTAGCTGGTTAAAAGAAATATGGCCTGCTGTTGTTACTGTTTTAATATACTAGCTGGTTAAAAGAAATATGGCCTGCTGTTGTTACTGTTTTAATATACTAGCTGGTTAAAAGAAATATGGCCTACTCAGAAAAAAATATGGCCTGCTGTTATTATTTTTAATATAGCAGGTTAAAAGAAATATGGCCTGCTCAGAAAAAAATATGGCCTGCTGTTATTATTTTTAATATAGCAGGTTAAAAGAAATATGGCCTGCTCAGAAAAAGATATGGCCTGCTATTATTTAGGGTGTTTTTTTTAATATAGCAGGTTAAAATAAATATGGCCCACTAAGAAAAAATATGACCTGTTATTTTTTTAAAACACTGTTTATTATAATATTGTGTATTATAGTGTATTATAATATTGTTAATAATATATTGTTCTATAGACTGGCGGACTAGTAGAAATCCTGACAGGCTAGTAAAATTTTGTTGGTTCTGGTCCAGCAGGTTAGTTAAATATGTTCCATTTCTGCACCCCTAATAACCAAACCATACCATACATAACCATACCATACTGTCTCCTGAGAAATTCACCTAAATGCTCAAATTTTACATGAAATAAATGCAAAGTTGACTGTGGGAAACGGACATGTAATATCTATATATTGCCTTTTGACTTGGGGAAAAACAAAAAATTACATCTCAAAACTGTATGGTTGAAGCAAAAGAAATAATGAGAACTGAAGCAAAGAGTATACATGAGAGTTAAACTGGTGTTTTCAATTGTTTTCTTCGACTTAATTCTGACATGCAAAATAATTAATATTAATATTCTAAGTGTTTTATTTCCCTCTACAAAATAATAAAGCTGCAAATATTAAATGTGTTTGAACAAAGTGTCATTTCTAGCCTTTTAATAAGGCCAAAAAAAAAAAATTACTTGTTTCCTATTACATCCTGGAAAAATATAGGGTAGGTAGGTAGGAAAAACATTTTATTTTGGAAAATAATTTTATTTATGGATATTAAATAAAGGTGTTGACTACCGGTATCCAAAATAACCTCTGCATGTATAGAAATGCATTATGCAAACCAACAATACCATTCATCACAGTGTTTTCCCTAGAACTGAAGTAAGGCATGGTAAAGTGACGTTTTGGGGGCATATTTTATGTGCAGTTTTAAATATAAGGGCTTTTTTTTCCATTATACAATTTTCAAAAGGACAAAAACCGTATGGCCATTTTATTTTCAATATCTATTTCATAACTTAATTAAAAAAAGGAAATATATAGTACTATCCACATAGGTGTATATAAAGGCTTCTTTTTACATGGGCAACTTATAAATTTATAAAAGGCAAGGTATTTTGATTTTGATGGCAACATGGTGCTAACCTATCTGTGGGAGAGTACATACAAAAGACCTCTTGCTGTTTAATAATAGGCAGAAGGTTTACTCTCATATTAACACTTAACTTCTGTACTGGTCCAGGACAGACTTGGTTGAACCTTAATTGGATAGAAACCAGTAAATAAGTTATAACAATTTCTTTTAATGAAAACTGAAAAGAAGGGTTCTATATTTATCTGTCCAACAATAACATTTAAAAAAATGTTATGAATATTATCTTTCCTAGTGTATCTAAGAAATGGTAGACTTACCAATTTTATAATTTGCAATGTTAGTTTTATTCTGTATGCATCCAGTATTAAAGTACACATTTGGTTTGAAGTAATCAATTGGTCCAATGAATAGAAATGCAGTACAAATGCTCATGATGTTCAAACGAATGTTGAAAAGTAAAGTTTGTTTTATTTAACGACGCCACTAGAGCACATTGATTTTTATCTTTAATATCATCGGCTATTGGACGTCAAACACATGGTCATTCTGACACTGTTTTTAGCGGAAACCTGCGAAGTTCCCAGTGACCATTTACAAAAAATAACGAACGCATCGAGATCTTACTGACATATTTAATCATTTGATTTGGCAGTAAACTCCATCAGTATCGGTAAACATTCCCTCCCCTAGTTTATTAGAAGGTCACTAAATTTCTACAAGGCCAGTTTGTTGCTGGAGTAAATCATTAAATACAGTTATTATTATTATTATTATTATTATTATTATTAATCAGAACACCTCGCTACGCTAGATGTAGAGTAAATCGGAAAAGATCGCATACATTTGTGAAAACAATTTTCCGACTCTTCTCCCGATATCTCACGAAAGTTACTGAACTTCAATTTGAAGGGAAGTAACTCCATCAATCAATTGTTAGAAGAAAACATTTCGTGGCTAACGGGTCGCCAATAAAACTAAATTTGCGACAGTAAAACCACCGATATACGTCCGCAAATAGGAAAACATAGTAGGGTTATCTCCTAAATGACACAAAATTAGTGCTTGTGATAGTTTTGGAATGTTTTCGTGGAAATCGTTGTTATATTTTAAAAAAACATTTTTGGATATACAAAAAAAGTTTTAGGGTTGGCAGGTTCAAATTAGGGTCGGTCGGGTAACCGGAAACAAACAATATTTTATGATACGCCTAACGAATAAACAAACACTGACTTTAACAGTACATGTATTCATTAGTGTAATGAGGTATGATTACACAACTAGAAGGGAGGTTACTCTGGAATTAGAAAAAGAAAGACAGAAATGATTTATTTAACGACGCACTCAACACATTTTATTTACAGTTATATGGCGTCGGACATATGGTGAAAGACCACACAGATTTTGAGAGGAAACCCGCTGTCGCCACTACATGGGCTACTCTTCCGATTAGCAGCAAGGGATCTTTTATTTGCACTTCCCACAGGCAGGATAGCACAAACCATAGCCTTTGTTGAACCAGTTATGGATCACTGGTCGGTGCAAGTGGTTTACACCTACCCATTGAGCCTTGCGGAGCACTTACTCAGGGTTTGGAGTCGGTATCTGGATTAAAAATCCCATGCCTCGACTGGGATCCAAACCCAGTACCTACCAGCCTGTAGACCGATGGCCTAACCACTATGCCACCAAGGCCGGTCTCTGGTGTCAAGCTGATAAATTTCAGTGACCACAATTCCTAAATGGATGTTTTTCCTACAAGTATGAAACCAGCTGATATCTGTTAAGTAGAAACAGATTCCTGACCAACCAAGACACATTCATATTTGAATAAATCTTGTGATGAAAATTTATTTATTTATTAAATATATAAATATATATATGTTCAGTAAAAAAAACTATTGTCCATTTTTAAACATCAGTACAGAAAATAACCTCACTAAACCAGATACCTCTGAAAACCAGGTTTATTACCTGGTCCTGTGGGTATCCAGTTTAGAAAGGTTTCACTCTATTTGTAAACAATTAAAATAAAATATAAGGATTTGGTAAAAGTCAAATTTATGGGGGGTTTTGTGACAGACCAGCTGAATACAGTAAACTAAAACTCCTTTCAAGAAAACATTATTCAAATGTTTTTTTGTGACAGACCAGCTCAGTATAGTAAACTAAAACTGCTTTTAAGAGAACATTATTCAAATGTTTTTTTGTGACAGACCGGCTCAATATAGTAAACTAAAACTGCTTTCAAGAGAACATTATTCAAATGCCTGCTGCTAAATATGCATCAATTGTTATATAATGTTATTTAGTTTGAAGGAATGAACTGTTTTATTTAATGACGCACTCAACACATTTTATTTACGGTTATATGGAGTCAGACATATGGTTAAGGACCACACAGATATAGAGAGGAAACCCATATTTAGTTTGAAAACAAGTCATATATATATATATATACACACACACACACACACACACACACGTACATGGACATTTTGTAGGGTGGGAAGATTGGAGAGGGGGTAAAATAAAGTTAAAATATCTACGCAATTTATATAATTACAATACAAATTTCATTTTTCTTTTTTTTTAATTATATGAATTTATATCTCTATTCAAGATATCTGTAAACCTGAAACAAATTCACAATTCATGTGATATGACTGTAAACTTCACTTGATATTAAAGATATAAATCATATTAATTAGTAGACAAAAACAAACACTCATAAAATATAATGTTTCTTTAAATTACCCTACTTCAAT